>NW_008687659.1:0-21286 GCF_000695815.1 Acanthisitta chloris | reverse complement strand
CTGAACCATTCAGTAAAAGACAACAGCAATCTGATAACTAGTTAAGAAATAATCCTCACAGATAATTTTTTATTTTGATAATTTCAAGCAGATGTTATTACAGCAGAGAATGCTTGAAATTCTCCACTTTTCCATTGGAAAGTTAGGGAGGAGTCAGATGAAGCTGATCCAACCCTTCACTGATTGTTATGATTGGCTTTCTAGCCCTTTGAACCTTGAAGCAGCAAAACCAGGCTGTAATGCAGACCAGAACCTGGCTCTAAGCCTTTGTGTTTTCAGCAGCAGAAAATACAGTTTTCAATAAGCACAATGAACTTCATAGGCCTGACAGATTTTCAAAGTTTGGGCCAGGCAGTTTAATGTAAAGCTACACATTTCTATACAGTGCCTAGATTCATATACCAGGTCTTTACAGAAATTTAAGTGTTGACAGATAAGATGGAATGCTTTCATGTATTTAATGTCACTCCTGCCCTGCTAAATGAGAATTGTAGTCCCACAGTTTAGTGTGCTTGTAAAGAAAACTACCTTATCAAAAATTTAAAATCAGCTCTATTTTTAAAAATGCAGGAAGAAAGAAATGTTAAATAAACATAAACCAGTGTTATCTAAAGTGTTCAAAGTTAAAACAGGCTCAGTGTTTTTTCCCTGTCTATTCTCAGCATTTATAACCAAAATTGTTTGAAATGCAATTAGTGAGAGGAGTTTGAAAGGAAACCTTGACAATTCTGTTCAATAAAAATATTTCTTGTTACTTCACTGGTCTGAGAATGTCATGATTTTTCCTTTGGGGTTCAGAATTGCACTTTAATACCTTGATAGATCATAACTGTTAGGTTATTATAAAATGTTGACAGATGAGGCTGCGATTTGTGAAAGCTCCATATGAATTTTACCTTTAATTTCTGTTAACATTTGACAGAGCTTCATGACATCAGAACCACAAAGTTCATTGAAATTCAGCAGTAGTTGAGTACCTTGCATACATTTCTCATTTACAGATAACACTTGTACATCTCCTGACACAAAGATTCAAAATTAATCTCATCAAAAGCTGTAAGAAATACACAGTGTTTTATTTCACAATAAAACCAAATGCATCAAAGGGCCTCTGTGTTGGTAAATTACTCCAGTTGGGCATAGGAAGGATTTTTAATTGGTTTGCATCTTTTCTATTCTGACAATGTTATATCAAACACATCAAAAAGTAAATAAATGACTGAGGTTGCCCCCAAGGTGGCATGTCAGCAGCAGTGTTCCTGAGAATTATTACCAAAAGCATGAATGGTTCATACAGACTAAGAGCTTCTGGAATTTTTCGATTATTTGTGTAATAAAGTACGAACAAGCTGTGTGAGTTATGAATCCATATTTAATGAAGTCTAGATTTCATAACTGACATATTTACTTATTAATATAATCAACTATTTGAAGAAAAATATACTAAGATAATAAAATAGATAAGAAATTATAAATAACTACACAATATATATTGTAAAAGTAATATAATGATTTTGGCTTTCTCAAATTTCATGCATTAGTCCTACTTTACTGACTAGAATGAAATATAACACAAAACTGCTTCTATAGCAGTGGTTCATGGAAGATGGAGTGGTAGCCTGGGTAGAAATTATGTGCAGTTCTTAAGAACTACATCATATCAGGACACTTCTTCAGAGGTCCCTCAGAGAGAAGGCAACCCATCAGGGAGAACAACACTCCCCAACAACAAATCAGCTATAGAAGGTAGAAGTCAAGCAGCTGAAGCCTGAAAATTTACACACCCTTCCTTGACAATCTGCAATGCAGAGTGGATAATCCAGATGACTTTGTGAGCATTCTTTCAGCTCTAAAAAGACCATTTACATATTCTTGCTCAAGAGCTACTGCAGAGGTTTTGAATGATCTATTTTATTCAGTAAATAACCCAAGGTCTAACTTATCAGATATTTCTTTGTGAAATCCCTGTGATATTTCTCAAGGATTAAGAGCATAAGAAAATGTCTAATAAGACTCACATTTTCTTCATCTCATGGACCCTATTGATTTTAAACTACCACTGATTTCAACTGAGCATGCAGACTAATGGCAAGTTTATAATTTCATATAATAGTTGCATCATCTTTAGTACTTTAGCTCTAGTTAATTATCACCCTAACAGAACTGGAAGTGAGAACACCATTTTCACCTTTCTAGGTGGGATGAAGTTAATCCAACTCCATAACCTGCTTCACATTTGAAAATATCAGACAGCTGGTACTCAGATCACAGCAGAAGGTATTTAGTGGAAACAACTGTCAGATTTGATTTATTTAGCATTATTCAGATTTACGACCAAAGGCTTTTAACTGATGTGTGAATTCTGGAGAGACATTTAAATGCCTTTTTGCTATTTTGATTGTTTGTTATAGAATTTTGTCTTTGACAAATCTACAGAAGTGCATTATCTTTTATCATTGTGATCAGGGTCTTTTAGCTTTTGCTGAGATGTACGTGGCTTGGGTTGCGTGTTTATTTAAACTAGAGTTATATTAGGCATTCCTTCTAAAGCAGAAATTATACTAAGGACTTCCAACACAGTTCTAAGGTTTTTGTTCCATCTGCACAAATATTCAATAAGACAGCAGGTAGTTAAGTATATTCTGGTGATGAATATACAGGGTCATTCAACCAAGTACTGAATGTGGATTTACAAATGCCAAAAGTGTGGGCCCCTTTCAGTTCCCTAAAGTAATAATTTTACTGGCTACTTTCATATAGGCAAGTATCTTGTTCTGGGACAGAAACTAACTGCAGGTAATGAAATGTAGCTAATGTATTACAAATGAAATGCAATAGCTTGAGAGGTGGACCAAGATTCCAACTTTTTCCATGCTGATCCAACTCGATCTTCGAACCTTCTAAACTTGTGTTACCAGTGGGAAATGGAATGTTGTGTAAAAATAGGCATGTTTGCTAAAAAAAAAAAATCCAAAAAAAGAAGAAAAAGAGAATAGGTAGCTTCATTCAAATGCCAGTTTTTACTAGCTAACATTTTGGCATAGGGAAATTGTTGCAAACACACATAAAAAGAATGGCTCTTTGCAACAATATGAATGTATGCTGTGAAATAAGAAGTTAACTTCTCTTTGACTTTATTCTGAACTATTTCAGAGGTAAATGTTGTACTCCTTGATGTTTGCCACTGGAATAACAGCATGCCAAATAGAAAAAAACCCCAGATACTTATGAACATGATCAACTGGAGGATCCTTCAAATAAGCATCACAGGGATAAGAAAAAAGAGAAACACTACTCATTTTTGACGGAGCTGCATGTACAACTCTAAGTGATTTATCTCTAGATAATCTATTTCAGATATAAAACTAGTAAGACCTTTCTTTGAAGCATAGTGTAGTCAGATAGAGATGAAACCATAAAGGTCAGGATACATTCTGGAATTTAGATACATGCTGAGATGCCAAACACATTCAAGTGGAGATATTTTTCCTTAATTTAGTTTCCATTCTTGTTCCTGAAACCTTTGTGAGGAGGCAAGAAGTGTTTCTTGTATTTTCTTATGCAATCAGACAGGAAAACATGAAAAATCTGTTAAGGTCTGAGTCTGAGAAATGCTCTTGAAGTGGGAATTGAGTTACAATTACAGAATAAAGAGACTAAGAATAAATATGTGGCTCAATTCAAGCCATCAAACTACCTCTGCTCTGGAATCAGACACAAGATATGTAAACCATTAGAGATGCAGCCAAATAAAAATGTTTAACTTTTATAACATGTCCAATAAATTTTACACCAGGCACATTCTACACAGATTAAATTCTTTTTCTACATTAATTATTTTAAATTCTAAATAAAGGAATTAAATTCGGATTCTACCATGCTCTATTTGCACAGGATTTTCAGACAATGTAAAGTCACTGTATGGATTCCAGCAACTAGAGGTATTCTAAAGGTATTCAGGGTATATATTCAGGATATTCTGTCATTAAATCCTTCCAAAAATGTTTTTTCAAGCATTATGTAAAAGAAGAAAAGAGATGCATGTGAAGTAGCAGCTAGTATCTAGTTATGGCCACTCACTGTAAAATACACAAAAATATAAAATAAAACTGCAGAAACAGAAACAACTTTGACAGTGATCTATAGCCCCACTTCAAAAAGGAAATTTTAGTTGAGTGACACATCAAGAATTGTAATAAAAAATTAGCTCAATACCATAGTCACAGGCTACATCAATCTTTGTTTCCAATGACAGTTTCTGATTTTGAGTCAAACTCTCACTAGAAAATCAAGATAAGTTCTTTTGCTCACCAATGTCAGAGAATCAATATTCATGCAAGGCATAATTTTCTGAAAAGAAGAGAAAAAAAATCTAGGTTTTTTTTTTTTTTCCCAAAAGCCATCAAAGGGTTAGTCTCACACAATCTTTGAAAAAACCTGAGTGTGACTATTTCTATGTCAAAAATGTTGACCCAAGTTCAGTCAAACGGGATTAAAACAACATTGTCTATTGTTTTCCATACCATTTTGAGCTTTTATAGTCTCTCTCAGTGCCTACTAATATAGTGTTAAACTAAAAAGTCTTCATGATACTCTCATGTACTCTTCTATTTCCACTGGGAGCTTAAAAAAGATGTAGATAAAATTTTTCTCTAGTTTAAAAGAAAAGATAGTACTGTTTAGCTGTTATATTTATATTTTCTTAGAAGTTGATTATCCCAATATACAGACTCTGACAAATATTTAAAAATAAATAATGCCTCTCCCTTCTCAAGATATCAGAAAGGATGAGATAGAAAAGTGTGTGTGTGTGTGTGTGTGTGTGTGTGTGTCTGTGCATGAGAAATGTAATGAGGGAAAGCCAATTCAATGAGTTGAGTTTTGCTGAATGCAGTGAGGTTGAGAGTAATTTTTATTTATTTCTGTGGTAAGTTCTCCTCTCTGTGTTAGTGAGATTTCTTCTTCTGGTCACAGTTTTGTGATTCCAGTGGAATGTAGCTGTCAGAGCTTATAGCAAGGAGTATATTTAAAATATATAGGGCTCTGAATATCAGGGAATAAAACAATCTACAACATATATTCACTAGAGAGACTGAGTGGAATGCAGAGCAGAGAAATGACGTTTTCAGTCGCTTGCAATTTCTACCGCTTTGAACTTGCATCATTATTTGCAGTTTCTATAGAGTTGGTGGATTATAATAAACACATCTGGGGGTCAGAAACTATCATTGTAACATCTGTGCTAAGGAGACTGAAACATACATTTATGGAATACTATGTCCCAAATAATAATAGAGATTTTGAAGCCATAATCAATCAGCAATCTGCAGTAATATTAAGGGAACTATGATAGCCATATAATACACAATGTGTATGACATAACATATTTCTAAAGGATTCAAAAAAAAGAGCAAGGCTGCTGTGGCCATGGAGATATATGAAGGAGAAAGATTTTCTAAGACTCTGGGTCATCAACATTCCCCTAATCTCTCCATCTCCACCTTGCAGGCAATAATGTTTTATATTTCCTCAGAGTTGTCTTTCCTTTTGTGCCTTGGTTCTAATCTACAGCACCAGAGGAAGAATCATTTTCACTTAGCATAGCCCAGATTCAGGGCTGCAAAGGAGTAAGAGGGACTGAGAGACCATACAAGCCACAGACTAACTGACACCAAATGCCTTAAATGGGAACATATTGGTGTATGCTCAAGAGGCAAGAAACAATATCCTCTCCTGGAAAGAAGTGGCTCCTGCCTCCAGTTTCTACCAAGGTCTGACTTAAACAGAGTACAAAACTTCTATAAAGCACATGATTTGCTTTGGTGAAAACTAGCCACATCTGGCTTTTAAGTCCTATGGAGTTCTGAGTACCGTTGTAGCTGAAAGGCACTGCTGTTAGGCACTGCTGTTTAAAGCAAAAGTCTAAATGTCCCACCAAGACCTTGACATTCAGTTTGAAAGACCCTCCAAAGTCCAACAGTGAATTCTAGGTTTGCCAGATATGAGGCATTATATGGAAGACCATGTTTTGGTATGGAAAAATCATAGAATCATATAATCCTTACATTTGGAGGAGGCTTGTAAGATTGAGTCCAACCATTACCCTGTCACTCTGTTGTAACCCCTAAACCCTAAACCATATCCTCCAGTGTCAGATCTGGACATCTCTTAAACACTACCAGGGATGGTGACCTTATCACCTCCCTGGGAAATCTATTCCAGTGACTGACCACCTGAACAGTGAAACAAATTTTTTCCAACATCTAATCTGAATTTCCCCTTTCTCAGCTTATGACCATTCCCTGTAGTCTTCTCACTGCAGGCATGACAGGAGAGACCATCCCACACCATATCCAAAGGAATATAAGAGAAGACAGTTTTACCTGTATTTTGAGGTTAGCAGTTGACATGGATCTTACAGAGTATATGTCATTGTGATGTCCTACCCTTAAAGCAAAGGGAGCACTGAAGATTTGTGGATGCTTGCGATCAAAAGGAATCACAAAAGCTTACCATGTTTAATTAATAAACTACACACTTGGCAGGGAAATTGCTACATTAGTCCCTGAACTCCTAGTATAAGCACATGGCAGGGGAGTCTGGATAGAGGGGTAAGGTGAAAGGGAAGAGAAAGAGAGAGAGGTGAATAAAAGGTGTGGAGAGAGAAAGAAAAGGAGAGAAATAGAGATGAGCAGTCCTGGCTCCAGCATTGATACAGCTGGGGTGTCCATGGTCCTGCATCCCATGCATGGGGCAAGAGTTCCGGGCTTTCTGGGAATACGTTTTTAGAGATAATTTTTCCCTGCCCTGGAGATAAGTTTCTCACTTTTAATGCAAATTAGTTATGCCCAGTCAATTCTAGGCCTTTTTGGAAATGGATTGGAGGTCTTTGTGGGTCTTTGGTGATCTTGATCCCATGCTACAGTCCATGCCTCTTTCTTGACTTCATTCCTGTGCTTGTGCTGTACTGTGTCATACTTATCTTCAGGAATTAGAACAAGGACGCTTGTCCCAGAAAAGTTTTGTACTACATCTTTATGCCCCCCTTCTCCAGCCACATCCTGCTCCTTTCAACAGTGTGCTGCTGCCAACTGTCCTTGGTTGGCTCCACAGTCATCCATCTATTGGTGTGTGAGACATATACATTAGCCCCTTATCTTCCTGTATATGCCATGTTTTACAGCATAAGTAACCGATTCATCTGTCCAGGAGAATAGAAGATCCTGGCTAGTGGTGTGTTAAAAGACTCAACATCTCCAAAAGAGGCTTATATTCAAGGATGTAGAATGCAAGGAAGAGTTAAGAGGCATTCACAGGACATGTTCTATTATGATTCAAATGTAGCTGCTGGTCTTTCAAGACAAATCCAAGAACCCAAGCATGCTACACTGGCATATTGATCACTATGCCACTTGTAAATACTCTTTTTGGTCAAAATGACTACCAGATTACGGCAGTCTAGAAAAATATGTCCATATTAAGTAAACCTACAAAGTAATGGTTGAAGAAACTGGAGAAAACCATCACTTTCTTAGGTTAGTAAATCAACCAAGATTCAAACAGAAAAAAACATAAATTTAAATGTTTAATCAAGTTATCCTCCTCTAGTCTTATTATCTGTAATACTTTCATTAATCCTTTTAATCTCCATCCTCTCTTTGAATTAACCTGGCTGTATACTTCAAACAAGATGCTTAAAATTCTTTCATGTCTTTGCTGTTGTTGGTTCTGTCTCTGCATTCCTCCCTGCAGTTTTATACTTTGGTGTTTGGGTTGGTGTAGGGGGGGTTTGCATCTTTTCATGCTTCTTTTTTCTTTTGCCCCCTTCTTTTTTCCCCAGTTTTCACTTGAGATTTCCATGTCTTTCTTAACCACATCTTTGCATTTCTTTTTCCAATGAACTGAAATTTGATGTTGAAGTAGACTTACAGAGAAAACATCAGGATGAATCAGTTTTTGGAGGAACACTAAATGTAGTTCTAAAAAGAGGAAACATTTAATTGTCTGGTAGTGTTTTTAAGCACACAGCTGTGTATAAGGCATTCGCACACTTACTATGACCATTCAACTTCTTTCTAATAATGAATATGCTTAAGCTTTATTGGCTCTGTTGCAATTTTCTCAAAGCATTTGAATTGAAAACTCAGGAATCAACAGAATATTTTATTCTAGATGAGCTTCAACAGCTTGACAGGCTTGGTACAGAAATTACTCTGCTTAATATCAAATAAAAGTAGAAATCTAACTAAGTAGAGAGAGACCAGAACCCAAGACTCCTCTCCTTCTGGCAAGTGTCCTGATCACCGAACTACAGGTTTATGTTTCTTTGCTCACCAGGTTTCTGCATAGTGGTACAGCTCCACCAGGAGAAGAAAGCATGCCACTGATGCCTAGCTGGTTTGGTAGGCGTATTCCCAAGAAGCAGAAATACCAACTTAAATTTACTCCAGTAGAAAAAACCAATTGATTGAAGTACTGGAAAGTTTGTGAAGATACTAAGAGTTGAGCATGAAGCTGTTATAGGGAAGAATTCTTCCGCTTTTATGTGTATTTTAATAGGTAGCAATACCTGAAACTTGTAAGGAGAGGATGAATAGTAGTATAGGCACCTACCCGAAGTGAAAAAATTAATCCCTGAGGCCCCAGCTGAGTAGCCTTTACTTTCCTATAAGCCACCCCATAGCGGTAGCTTTGGATCCCATTCTAAGGTGTTCAACTCCCCAGCACTACGTACACTATGGCCTATGTTATGGCTAGTTATGTAGCTAACTAGGGTTTGAAATTCCAGTCAGCATGTTCCACAATTTCCATGTCTGCTTCCTATGTTACAAATGCTTTGTGAATTTCCTTTGGGTTTATAATGTTATTCTTTTTGGTGAATGTCAGCTGTTTGGTAAATATCACCAAATGTCATGTGTTTGGTAAATAACATTAATTGTGTGCCTCAGCTAAATAAAGAGGTCAGCCTATTTACATGGGTCTTAAATTGTTTATCAGTTGTAGTACAGAGGAGCCTGACTGGGCTACAACCAAGGCAAAAACAGATACAGGAGTTATAGACATTTACGCTCATAACATAAAGCATGAAAGTTCTCTAGGCAACTGACACAACTCTAATATCTAATGACACATTAGAGGTAAGGTTTGTTCAGCAGTTCCCAACTGGAAAACCCAGGATATTAGAAGACTTCTAAAAGTCACTACTTATGTTATAGTCTTTGGTAAAAGTCGGATAACAGCTGTAGTGAAGAATAATACTTTTGTTTAATCTGCTTGTTATTGGTTAAGCCAGCTACTCTGTAGGTACTTGGCCAAGAAAATATAGAAAGATATTCAGGTGTCATTTGATGTAATTTTGAAGTTTACACACTTTTTTAGCCTGGCAAGCAAAAATATTTCACCCAGGATATTATGCATGCACAGGGCTGCCAAAAATATGTTTAAATGTTACAGATCTACAGTGCCATCTGGCCAAGCAGCTTTTCAGATACAGTCTAGAGATAGAAGAGAGAGACACTGCTGGATATGTCATAAGGTACATAAGGGAGCTCTATTTCCAAGGTATCAAAGGTCTTATCTAAAATGCAGCAGACCACTGTCAAAACCAGCCACCATTATATTTTCCAAGAGAGCTAGGGAAACAAAGCACGAAGAAGAAACAACATAAGCTCTCAACAGTATAATATATTAACATATATACTATGGGTATATACATCTATATACAGACCCACACATACATTTGGATTTGGTGACATGGTTTGTCACTATTTATGGGACTAATGTTAGAACTAACCATACAATGCAAAAGATGAGAAATAAATACCAGCTATTTCCTAAAGAAAAAGACAAAAGTATTTAAAAAAAAAACAAGAAAAAACCCCACACAAACCAGAAATCTGTCTGCTTGATCTGTTTCTCATTTATCTTCTTGATGCTCTAGATACCTCTAATTATTCTACCTGTTTTACAACAGGTACCAGGTAGCATTTTACCAGCTTTATAGCTTTACATCTGAGGTTATTCTATAATGTGGTCTCTCTCTAATTTTCTTCTTTCACCAGCATTCATAACCTTTGCAAAACTAATCTTCTAATGAAGAGCAGATAATATGTTTTTCTAGCTAAGAAAGATTGAAAGGGAAAACTAGCAACTTGCTAATAAAGGCAAATGCTGCATAACAGCAGAAATTAAGAATACAACTGCTAGAAACTCATGAAGATTTAATACAATCATTTAATATTAGAACAGAGACGGGAAAAAAGACCACAAAACAGCCATAGTCAGCAATACGCTCAGAAAATGTAGTTTCTTTTCCTACTTCCAGAGATTGTCATCAGACCAAACTATCACAAATGAATATGGACTTTATCAACAAATTTTCTGCTTTCATTGTTTTAAAAATAGTTATATTTATTAAAATCCTGAGGTTTTTAATAAAACTGTTATTACTTAGCATAAAAAATTCAGGATGACTAAGGATTAAGTAGTGTCATGCCTCTTCATAAGCCAGTTTTTATAATTTTGAATCTTTTTTAAAGAACCATGATTTTAAGCCTCTGAGATAGACAAACCTGGGGGAGATTTAGCTGGTAAATAGTATCAATATAGTTTTTGAATCATTAGAAACCTTGCCAGGGAGGGAAAAGACAAATTTTGTCTGTGTCACTGTACAAAATGAGATAGACTACTCTCAAATTGACTAAGGATAGAATCAGTTTTAAAAGCCATTTTAGAATAAATATGATGAAATAACTAAACAGGGTGTTTTGGACAATACAAACAGGTCCTTTCCCAGATCAGAGTCCCCTGAAAGTCTGATTTTTTGGGGGGAAAGCGTTAAGAACCTTGTATTTCTGCTGCACTAGGAATAATGCAATTTATTAGAATAAACAGGTAACAATACAGGCATTCTAATTTTCTGTCACCAACACAAACTAATTGAGTAGGTGGGCTTGTTACAAACTCAGAAGGCAGTTATCCTCTTGTCTGGCTTGCTTATCTGAGTCTGTGCCAGAGCCCTGAGGAATCTGTCACCGAACAGTGAAAGCGAAGTCTATCCTGTGTCACACACCTATAAATAGGCATGTATGTATATGTATGGGCATGTCTCCATGTATTTCATTTTCTAGTGCAAATAAACAAGCACATTTAAAATTCACTCTTGAACATTCCCAACAATTAATTTTTGCCAATTTTCAAACAGCATAAGTGCAGTGGAATGTACAGCCTGTATTCAACTTACACTAACATAAACTGTATGCATAGTATTCACTTGTTTCCTATTTTCTTGTTCCAGGTACACCTGGTTGCTAGTCACTCCCTGCCTACCTTACTCCAACACGATGAATGGGTTTCAGATTTTCTCAGCTGCCAACTTGACTGGCAGAAAGAAAAAAAAGAATATATGTGCTCACCACATTTATGTGAAGTTACATCTTCATCTATGAATGTCAATACAGAAGATAAAGCACTAAGTCAACACAATTAATTAAAAAAATTAATTAAAATAAACCACAAAACCCCCAACACAACCCTAAACCCACAATTAAAAAAGATAATGCTCCACATGAAGTATTAACCAAACAAACCTGTAAACCAAAGAAAAGGACTTAGAATCTCTTATCAGCTATCTTTTCCACAGATGCAGTAAAAGAAACAATTCAGTATTGATCCACCAACCCTCTCTCCCAGCACATGGGTGAAAAATTGAGCTGCAAAACCCCCAACACAACCCTAAACCCACAATTAAAAAAGATAATGCTCCACATGAAGTATTAACCAAACAAACCTGTAAACCAAAGAAAAGGACTTAGAATCTCTTATCAGCTATCTTTTCCACAGATGCAGTAAAAGAAACAATTCAGTATTGATCCACCAACCCTCTCTCCCAGCACATGGGTGAAAAATTGAGCTGCAACAGCCACTTGCCCCCCCCAGCCACTTGGACATCTACACTTGATGACTCTTCCTCCTCCCATAACTATCCTCTTAGAAGAATCTTGCCAGCAGCTTTTTCTAAGGGGTCAAAAGGAAATTTAATGTGATTATACTGGGGCAAACACAGCCTCCTGAAAGCTCTTTCGTTGCTTATGGCAGCATCCCTCTCCCTCTGCAGGCAAGAAACATCCTTTGTCAGGCCCCATAAAGAAACAGTAATCTAAGATAAAAACCTCTTCTTTCCTGTCAGGATTAATAAGAAATGAAGCTGAAGTATTCTGCTGACAAGGATGAAAAGGCAATATTTAAATTAGAGCAAAACCTAGTATACACTGTATGTAATTTGATTAAACAGAAATCTAAGTGATCAGTGTTAACAAGGGCCCACTTTGTTTTCTGATAAACAGAGAAACGTTAAACAAACTCTTCCCAATTAAAAATGCATCCAGACTGCCTGCTGCTGCCTTCAGTGGAACGAGGGTGGCCTGCACGGAGAGGGTGTCAGCAGCAGCTGGCAACCATCCAGTGCAGTGCAAGGGAGATGCTTCTCTCCATGCACAGGTGCTTATCAGCACCTCCAGCAGCAAGGTCAGCACTGCAGAGCCCTGGACGAGCAGGTTCCCACGCACCCTGTGACAAGATAGTTGGTGGCTACTCACTGTGTCTAAATTACAAATCCACTTGCATGAAACAGAGCTTGGCCATTGCCAGAAAACAGACAAAGCCTATGCAAAGAGTCAGCCCTCAGAAGGGATAAAGCAGCTCCTAGAGGAGAGACAGTGATTAAATTAAGTCCAGCAAATGATGCCAATAAACAAGTTTTCAATTATCAAAGGACACCCAGGCAGCCAAAAAGAGGCTGCTAAAAGCTGTAATCACACTATTCTACAGTACCCACTTCAAAAAGTAGAGAAACATATAATATATTTTGGCTGGAAAAGAACATGTAGAACAGACTATTTAAGAAAATTGCAACCTGCTACAAAAACAATCTTGAGTGCCTTCTATATAAGAGAGTGGGGCTGCATTTCAGATCCCATTTCTTACTTCAGGTGAATTATACCTCTGAATGACGTTTTCTTTGACACCATTATATCCTTCTGTCCTTGACCCTATCTGAGGCTGACAAGATCTGGGAACTGCTAATGGGGATAAATTTTCCATGAATATTTGCTAATATTTATAAATGAATTTACTTAAGCTACTTTAATGTCATTTGTGTATTTGCTTTCTGAAAAAAGTTGTTCATTTGAGTTTTATTGGCATGAATGTTTACCAAAGTAAATTCCAAAGATGAAGCCAGAGGTATTAGCATCAGAAAGAGGCTTTTAAAGTGTGTCAGTGCATTTATATTTGCACAAGACAAATGATTCTCATTCAGCCAGGGAAGAGTAAGAAAATTTGGTTTCCTGGCCAGTCATAATTAACCAATACAGCATGAGGAATAAGTGCTGAATGCAGAAAACTGTTGCTAACTCACCAAAAGTTTCATGTGGTACCAGATAGTATTCCAATACTTTTGAAGACTGCATAGATTCACAGATGTGATATGGTCATAGCTGACTATGTAGAGATAGGAAGCCTATATTAGAAACAGAGTTTGTGGCCAGTTGCTCATTAGGCTGAAATAATTGAACACAGAGTGTTTCACTATTGGGTCATCTGTGTGCACTCCAGACATTTGTGTCTATCTAGTGAGAAAAAACCCAAGAATTTTATGACACAAGATATCCGCTCAATGGCTTATCAGATACAGCCAAGATCCCCAAAATACTCTTTTGCATCATAATGGCATCTTTTATAATTTATATTTCCTATTAAGCTTATATACCAGTTTGCCACTCATGCTGTTTAATACGTTCTCTCTCCTTTATGCTTCATTTTAAGGCCTTGCTTTAACTGAGACAGTCAGCAACAGGATCCTAAGCACAGGTGTTGGTAACAGTAAGAGCGCTGCTGTCTATGAAACATAATGCATTCTGATCTCTGGGTGTAAGCCATGGAGAAGCAGAGCTCTGACAATTTATATTTTCATACCTTTTATTTATTTTTTTCAGAAAATTAAGCATCAAAGCATTTGGAGGCCAGCCCTTGCAGCAACTGGGCTCCTTGGGATTCACACAATGAGTTAACACACTCCCTCCTTCCCCAATACAACTCTAAAGAAAATTTAGGCACAGCTACATATTCAGATCAACATCAGCATGCCTCCTCGTTGGCACTAAGGACATGAGGCCCAATGCTTGAAGAGAGTTTTTAACAAATAAGTATATTTTTCTTGGTTTTGTAAGAGACTTGGGTAATTCAGGTACAACAGTCATAACTGACAGTAGAGAATCCTGTCAGACTCTACACTGAGTTTCCCTTGCTATGGGTTGTCTTTAAAACTGTGTCCTTTTGTTTTTTTAATCTGTAACCCTGTAAGCACAACGGGCAAGAATTTTAGGGTTTTTTAACAGCAAGTATTTTGCGCAAAGAATGTATAATTAGCAGATTTTCATCACACACTTCTAGTCATAGACACTGACAGTAGAGAATCCTGTCAGACTCTACACTGAGTTTCCCTTGCTATGGGTTGTCTTTAAAACTGTGTCCTTTTGTTTTTTTAATCTGTAACCCTGTAAGCACAACGGGCAAGAATTTTAGGGTTTTTTAACAGCAAGTATTTTGCGCAAAGAATGTATAATTAGCAGATTTTCATCACACACTTCTAGTCATAGACAAATTTCAATCATTTGGAATAAGAGTGACACCAAAATGATCTGAATCATTGAGTTGTCTTACCTTTGGGCTTCTGTTTCTTTTTCCTACCAATACCAAAATAGGACATTTCATTAACCATTCACTGGCTGCCTCAACCCTTCTTTTCATTGTAACATGAATAAGCTTTTTTTTTACACCATGAAACTAGAATCAATGGCTTGAGAAAAATGGTATATTTTTATATTAGCACTCTACAAACCTTCAATAATATTTCGATGGTGTTTAAGCTCCTTTACTAATTCTTCATGAAGCATTACTTTTCTTTCTCCATACAACCCTCTAACTGTCTTTCAAGTCTTCATAACTGACCAAACCAGAAAAAATCCCAGTGCTGTTATTCCCAGCTGCCACCAAATACAATCAAATAGATATGCTCTCTACCTAATAGAACTTTTAAAAGTCTCCTAGGATAGAAGTTCAAAATCCATAAGGGATTTACTTGTTTTGAAATGCTAATCTATATCTGCACATATACTGTGCTAAACCAGACTTCCTGAAGCACCACAAACCATAGACATTTTTAACCTGACCTGTATCTCCCTGCTAGAGTTGTCTCACAGTACCAGCTCCCTAGGAAGACCAAATCTGAATGTGGGTTTGAACATAGAGCATGGGAGACTCTGAACAACTAATTTTTCTAATTAAAGTACTGTTCAATTCTAAAATTATTTTGCTTTTAATTCCATGTTCATGCAACAGCAGACTAAGAGTAAATGACTTATTTGGTTTGCTCTTTTAGTAATTTGCAACATTGAAAGAAAAAAGTGCATGTCAGCTCAACAAATGAAAGTCAAATGTGCTTTAATCATTTTCCCTTTAGCCAAGACCATTAGCATGACATAATTAAGTAAATGCTAAAAGCTAGAGGAGGAGCTTTTAATTCCATGTTCATGCAACAGCAGACTAAGAGTAAATGACTTATTTGGTTTGCTCTTTTAGTAATTTGCAACATTGAAAGAAAAAAGTGCATGTCAGCTCAACAAATGAAAGTCAAATGTGCTTTAATCATTTTCCCTTTAGCCAAGACCATTAGCATGACATAATTAAGTAAATGCTAAAAGCTAGAGGAGGAGTCTATGAGGCAGTCATTCCTGCTTGAACAGCAATGGGGGAAACTGCTGGGAAACAAAAACACAAATACCCTCTGCCCCACACCTGGCCCTCCCCACAGCAGCAGCAGCAGAAGTGGAACCTTTCCATGACTTGACAAGCAGGAACTTTCCTCTGATGCTCCCACTCAGCCTGGCCATGTTCTGCCCAAGGCAAACAGCTGTCAGGAATATTCTTTGTCCATAGTAGTCACAGATAATGAAACCACCTTCTTGCTATAGATTGGTAACCTCTCCCAGACTCCCATTAAATGAGGTCAGAGCATCAAATAAAGATGTAAAGCCTTGCAGAAATCAGAGAGACCAGTTTTTCAGCCATTTTTTTTGCCAGCATCACGGCCTTTTAAGGCATTGAAATCTGGTTTATGTGTGCTTTGTTTTACATGATGCTGATTTGAACCTTTCCAGCCTGAAAATTAGTCTGAGTTCTTCAAGACCAAGTTTTAAAGTACTTCTTACGTGAAGGTAAGATACATAACATTACAAGTTATCTTATACACCTTCACTATATGTTTTCAGGTCATTCATGAACTAAGCTCTGAGGAAAGTCTTTAGTTCTTTCTTAGATTATTTAAATTGATTCACACTTCACTGTTCTTTTAGACCTTTAGGGGCATTAGCATGAGACTACCATCATTCCAGGTATTATATGCTCTCAATGTAATACTCTGTGACTCCCATAGCTGGTGAATTTTATTCAGGAAGACTACAGTGGGTTAACTAACAGGTTGATTTAAATAGTGTATGTTCTCATTTGGACTATTTGAATGATTAAAGTATGTATTTAAATATGGTTAAACTCAAAGCACATATTGAATATATCTGACAACCAGAGTAAGCAACAGTTTTCTTCGGCATTATCTTTTATCAAACAGATCTGTATAAGAATTAAGAAAGTTCCCAACTGACACAAAAAATTGACAGACTTGACTTGGGGATTTTTGTGCCAGTTTGGTGAACGGTGTCTCCTTACATCATCTTGTACAGGAGTCCATCCAAAAGGATATGCACTCATGCTAAGAAACTTGGACATAGTGAGGTAAACTATTTCTGTTGTACAGTGTAAAAACATTGCTGTGACAAGTTAGTGTTGAGCCACCGCAAACTAAGCTGCACTGATGCTGCAAGGATTTCCCCAGCTGTCAGTTTCCAGAATCAGATTATTTTCCATATATTCTGATGTAGACAATCAGATGGAGTACAGTACTAACCCAGCTTAGCTAAGACTCTACTTTAAAGAACTATGCTAACTATGTTAAGAATTATGTTTAACTATGATAAAAATACTATTTTTTCAAAATATGACCTTTCAGAATGGAGAGAGACAAGTTTCTGCTGCTTGCAGTTCCATGTGTATGCTAGGACAAAGCATGAATATAAGTCTAGGCAATCTTCAGGTGCGATTCAACAGGAAAATAGTCTCAGATATTCAAACACACTCTGGTCCATGTTTTTTAGGTCACAGAAATCTAATGGGGAAATGAACTCCCTATATGCCCCTGAATCCCAGCTCTTCCAGGTTTATTGAAAGGGAACCAAACACAGGCAAACAACACAGTGTGGCTGAACTGCCTGCTCAAGAAGCTCAGGGTAAGAATTCTAGCAAAGCCCTATAGAAAGCATGTGATACTGGTTCTGCTCAGTCAAGGCAGTATTTGCCTTCTTTAGCTTTGATGATCATTTTCCTGGAGGCTGATGGTAAATGGCAATTTTTTGTAACATACATTAGTTACACGTAAAGGAACAAGTGAAGATTCGGGGCCCAAATATTTAGCTCTGCAACAGTTTGTACTTAATGTATTTTGATACACTAAGTATCAGCAAATCTGAGTTCTATGCCCTGTACTATAAAAATAGTCTACCTGCAGAATTTATGATTGTAAATTTTACTTGTTTTTTTTGGGTTTGGTTTTTTTTCCTGGTAGATAAAACAGATTAAAATTATGATCTTGCAATTTTGTGAGCTGATTGGAATGTGAGCTACTTTAGAAATATAACCATAAATGGTATAATTCCAGAGGGAAATGTGTTAGTCCTAGATGACTTTGAAAATCATCTGTCCCCTTTGGGAGTCCTAAAATAGGACCTGAATTCACCTGAAAATCCATTTCAGTTGTGTGTGCTGGTTACTTGAAAAACTAGAATGTTATTGAAATTTTCTTCTCATATGCTTCACTGCATGATTCATGCATAGAATTACTGTTCATCAGCATGGGCTGTGTCATGCAATGGGATTCCTGCTTGTTATCCAGCTGTGAGAAATGCACAAGCTGTAAAATAAGTTAGGAAAGAAGTGAAAGAGACTGAAACCAATGCAAATTAACATAGTAACAAAAGAACAAAAGTGTAGTACTATTTCCAAAAGGAAATGGGAGAAGTAATGGATAATTTAGGGTTAAGATCTAACAATCATGCTCACTCCACATCTCTTGACCTGCTGGTGCAGATGGTACCTTCTCAGTTCTGCAAATTCAATTCTTTTTCAGTGATACTTCTCTGTGAGAAATCTTGCCAGTGTGTTAATACACAAGTTCTCCCCTTCAACTTGACAATTTTATTGTTTCTTTCCTTTTGTAGATGTAGCCTCAATACTGATGCAAAAGATATTCCTGTTCTAATCTCAGGTTATTAGAATTTTATCTGTACTTTATGCTTGTGATCCTTGGAAGATAATAGATTTTACATGTTTATAGTAAGTGCTTGTTTATTTAATGAAATGAAGGTTAGAAAATTCCCAGAGTTAAGGAAATTCCCAGAGTTTGCTAAGAAATTATTAATACCAAAAGTATCAAATAATCATAGCCATAAACCCCAAACTTATTACTGCCAGCTGTACTTACACAGAATCTAGGATACAGATTTCTGACTTACTCAATACTTGAAACTTTATTATTTATCTTGAGAGAATGTATGTTGTGTACTCTGTAGACTACTTGACAGTAGTCGTTCACTCCAGACTATAAACATATTATGAATTGTGAAACTGCAGGCAAACTACCAACAAGTAACTTCTAAGAGACCAAGACATGAGCTCTTCTTACAGGGTAGCAGCTGTTGTGATCTTGCTCTTCATTTACAAAACCCAGAATCTTTAAAACATTTATGCTTTAGAAGATGTAAGTATGTAAAACAGTGGGAAGATTAAAAGTAAGGATAACTGTCAATCACTTTGTTGCAAAGTTTTTAAATCATTAATGCTTCTTTTTTTGCAAACCTTTAATTTTAAGCCTATAACAAAGAATTATTGAAACTCATTAGAAATATTCTACATTCTCAAATACATGCAGAATTCCTGTAATTGACATATGTTTCCAGAACATTTTCTTCCTTGAAAATAAAAAAACCCAATGCATGAAAACCACAACTTTGCTGCCTCTTAAATGCTTTAATGCTTCTTTATGATGTTGGTTGAAAATACTGGGTGTCCAATAATGGTATTCTGTGAATCGTGAGATGCCTGTATTCAATAAACACACTACAAACAAATGAGCTTTTGTCAGATCGTCTTAGTACACAGATAAATTCACGATCATTAAGGCCTTGTGCATTTCAGTTAATTCTCAATACTTCTGTCTCAAGATTGTTCTTTGTAGGTTTATTTTGAACTGAGTTGAATAGTTTTCAGCTTTAAAGCTCTAATTATCATATATTTCTTCCCAATTATAAACTGATATCTTACAGACTCATAACATATGAATTGTTAAAGTACCACTCAACACTAGAATGACATTTTTTTTTGCCCAGCTAGAACCTTTAGAAATTCCATATAAAACCCCATATGTAAGTTTTAGAAATCTCTGTATTTTGCAGCAATAAAGTTTTATCTAGAAACAGTGACCCCACCAGGTATAACCTCTTTTAAAATTTTCAAACAAAAATCCCCCAAACCAAAAATCACTTATAAGATAGTGTAAACTGAAGATATCATTTATATCTTAACAATATAATGTTTTATCTATCTTGCATTATTTCTTCTAGTAATAATAAAATATTCATATCCAGCAATTGTAATTATTTTCCTTTTCTTTAAATATGGGACTCGCTTAAGGTGCAGTCACAAACCCATGTGGCTAAACTACTGAGAGCAGTTTCCCTAAATAAGCATTGATGAATGATCTGCCAGTCTTTGTGTATGTCTGAAATATTTTTGTTAATTACTTGGGAAGAAATACCTTAAGCACTCTTCCTTATTTTCTCTCCAGATAATTGTACTGAATAACAAGAAATATCATCATTATAAATAAAAATCCATTTTCCCTTGACACTCTTAAATGTCTACATTCCTTCTGTGCTGAAAACTAGGACAGTGGTAGGCTATGATATTTTTCTTGTTCCAGATCTGAGTCTTATTTTTAGATACATTATTACTGCTGAGGAAACAGAGAAACTCTGCAAAGAGTGTTTGTGTACCACAGTTACATATTTTTTCCATCTGGGGAAAAAAAAGATTTTCCTCAGCCTCCTTATAACATATGGAGTTTGTCACATCAATCATTGGTGGAGAACATGTAGTGGCATCCATGTCATATGGGTGACAGGGCTGTTTTACATAGTATCAGTATTTTAGATTCATGCCTTCCCAAGATACAAAGCACAGACATTCTACTTAGCAATAGCATAGTTCTTCCAAAGAAGAGCTGTCTTTTGTCAAGTGTTTTCATCAGAGAGATGTGGAAATGTTACAAACCATCCCAAAGTGATAATCTAGGTACTTCAGCATGCAGTTTTCTCTAGTTTGTGTAATAAATTTAAGCTGGGTTCTTAATACATATGGGGATCATCACTAGAGAAACCATTCCCTTGATACCTATACTCATATAGAAACTTAGTCTTGCTTTTGTGTCTGCCTCAGTGAGATAGCATTTCATAGAAGATCAACAAATCAGAAGCCTGTAGTCAGTAGTGATCCCCAGGGATCAATACTGGGTCGAGTCTTATTCGATTTGTTTAGCAATGACCTGGATGAATTGATAGAATGTACCCTCAGTGAGTTTGCTGATGATATGAAACTAGGGGGAGTGACGGAGACACCTGAAAGCTCTGTCGACATTCAGAAGTTGATAGGCTGGAGAGCTGAGTGGAGAGAAACCTAATGCAGTTCAATAAAAGCAAGTGCAGGGTACTGCACCTGGGAAGAAATAACCCCAAGTACCAGTACAGGTTGGGGGCTGACTTGCTAGAGAGCAGCTCTAAAAGAGAAGGACCTGGAAGTCTCAAGTTGACCAAGAGCCAGAAGTGTGCCTTTGCTGCCAGGAGGGATAATGGTATCCTAGAGTACACTGGGAAGAGTGTGGCCAGCAGGTCAAGGGAGATGATCATTTCCCTCTACTCAGACCTAGTAAGACCACATCTAGAATATAGTGTTCAATTCCGGTCTCCACAGTTCAAGAAAGACAAGGAGCTACCGGAGAGAGTCCAGCAGAGGGCCACAGAGATGATTAGGGATCTGGAGTATTGTGCTGGTTTGAGCTGAAGTA
>NW_008687658.1:0-14868 GCF_000695815.1 Acanthisitta chloris | reverse complement strand
GGCAGCACATTCCAATGCCTGAGAATTTTCTGAATGCCTAAATTTTCTTCATTTCAGGCTACTTTAAAACTACTATCCTTTTCTTGCCATCTCAATTTCAAGCCATTTTTCAGCTACCTGTCCTCTGTTTTAAGCAGACTTAAGCAAAGTATTTTTCTTTCTCCAATTATGTTATGTAACTGCAGAAATTAACAGTATTAATTCAAATGTCTGTTGTATAAACATTCTGGACCTCAAAAGGAGTGAACTGCATGGCAGAATAGTACTGGCCTCCAAAAAATCATCTGTTCTAATACAAACTATTTATCACTCAAAAAATGTAAATGGAGAAGCATACAGACATATACTGCCAAGGAAAAGAAAAGCATTTAACAGTCAGAATATATAACATTCAGAATACATACATTGTATAATATATACACTACAGAGTGATATATTTTGGTCATTCTTCAAGAGCTCGATGCTACAGCCCTTCCATGTACCTTTAAATGCTCAAGTCATGCTAATCAGCACTGTCAAAGTACAAGCTCTACATATGCAAATATTTACACAGGTCACTGAACTCTCAAGTCCTTCAGTACTGAGACCAGATGCAAGTTTCCATGTACTAGATTTTGGGCAGTGTTTTGTTGATGCTTTTGTTGTGCCACACAGTAAGGAAAGCTCACAATTCAGGCCAGCACAACTGACAACACTGATGTTATGGCAGAATAAAATGCACATGCCAGAGCTACTCCAAGTGGTGTCTGGCCCTAGGTAAAGCCTGGCAGTAGGAACCACCCACTCACTGGTCTTTGCAGATCCACAAGGAGTGCAGGCTTTCATTTTTAGCAGCATACATTGACCTCAAGGGAGCAAGGTACAACACATTTTTAAGTACCTATTAAACTACTCCATCAATTTGAAATTAATGCACTGTAAGACAAGCTTAGCTGCGTTCACAGTAGACACTTGTAGCTTGCAGCTTAATTAGAAATGAAATTTCAGTGCCAAATTGTTAAAATTAAACCTAAGTACCTTAGTGTATCTAGAAACTGAAACCAAGAATTCTGCAGGAAGTCATAATGATTTCAAATAAAGACATTTAACCAAAAATAGCACTAACCAAAATTTAACCACACATTTAACATTTAACCATTAACATTTAACCAAAACAGCATTAAATCCCCATAATAAAGTTAGATGTATAAAGACCATTTGAGTACCAGCAAAAATAATAGGAAAGAGCCAATACACTAAAGAGGCAGACCAGACCACCTCTCTCCCCTCAACTGCATTGTTTTAAAAGCTCTTCCCCCTTCAAGTGTTCTACGAATTTATGTGAACAGGTGGAGAGTGTTGTAAACTGCTTTTACACTTTAAACCAATATGTACATAGTTTAAAGCAACTTCAGTAACTAAGGAGAGTTCTTCAACTGTTCTTACCTTTTGTTCTCTTTGGAGATGAGCAATGAATTAATGAATATAGGGCAGAGGAAGGAAGCAGATGGCAACACATGTGCTGGAGTGTGCAGAAGCTGAAAAGAGAAAACAGAAGCTTTAAAAAAGATTGTGTTTGTCATGGTTTTGTTTGTACACTTACTGTAATGACTCCTACCTCCTTGACAGCAGGTGAAGCTTCCTCATGCTTATTCACAACTAGTTTTCCAAGGTCTGTATCCTCTTGTGCTTGCTGACGTCTGTGCTTTGTCAACAGCACGCTAAACGCAGTCACAGGAAGACTTTCTTCTACTGCCAGCTTGAAAAACATGGAAGTTTTAAGGAGAATTTTAGTGTCACAAATCTAAGTTCTGTCTCATTGTAAGTTACCAAATTCAGAATCGACCCAGGGGATAAAACTGTACACTCAAATTCAGCTCAGCTAAACTAAACTGTCTCTTTGTATTCATTCTCTGTCAGGCATCTGGGAGAGGATCCTACACAGAGTGTCACAAAACTCTCCAGTCTGGACTCTAGAACACCAGATTTTAGTTAGCTCATTATTACAAGTTGGATTAATATATTGCAAAATGCATTATAACAAATATGGAAGGTGGTGCATGTGCCAGAAAAAAGTGAGTATGGGTTTTTCAGATTCCATTTAGGACCAAAAGATCACTTATAACCCCAACATCACCTGCAGAGAGATTCAATTATGTATCTGAAAGCGACACATGGTGACTTGCCTCCTGGAATTTTCCTAGATCTTACCTCAATCTAAGCACCAAATTATTCCCCCACCCTCCAAAGAAACTGATTGCTTATTCTCACTGGATTTTGTATTAGAATGATACTAACTCCTACTTTGATCTATTTTATCTAACCAACCAAATCAATTAAGTGCTGCTGTTTTATTCTGTTCAGTATGAAACATTTCTTGTATGAAGTATGTACGTACCTGTTTGCTTGACGGTGTAAGCCTTTCTTCCAGAGACTTTGTGCTAAGTGTCATTAGCTCCTGAAATACAGAAGGATGTAGCACAGTTATCATGTATGAAACTGCTTTCCATGTTTCCATACCTTCCACAGCCTACAGAAGCTTCCAACTGACCCAAAAGATTTATCAGTCAAGTGGAAGAGGCAAAAACATCTCTTCCTCTTTAGTTTGTCAAGAAACTGAAAGGAAGCAAGAAGTGACCTAGAGGTTCTACAGACTTTTTGGGAAAACAAACAAAAACCAACCCCACACCCACTCAGAAATTACAGGTGAACCTAATTTGCATATGAAACATTTGTATAATCAGCAGTAACACATCCAGCTTCTAGGTGGTTGTCCAAGTTAGAATGCATAGGCAATGTTCCAAATTTATCTAGTTTCTTGTACAAATGAGACAGCAGAAACTACTAGCAGTAGAAAACCAGTAAATAATTTTGACCTTAGGCTCTTTCGGCAGTTGAAAGCTTTTAACTAAGACCAAAGTATGGCTTAAACAAACTCTTACACTTAATAGAACTCTGAATTTGTATCAATCCACACTTACCATACTTTATCCCCAGGAACTGCCTGCCAATCGCTCTCTCTTACCTGTGTATCTGTAAGAAAAAACAGCTGGGATCTTCTTAGCCAAAGGTGTTTTTCTGAGCCAACTGTTTCAGGTTCATCTCTTGGAACAAAGGCAGCAAGAAGGATCTTTTCTTTGCAGAGGTTTCTCTGGATATAGATTGGCCTTGGCTCATTTGGTTTGAACACAAACACTGCAAAACCAAGAATGTCTTCTCTTTAAATCATGCAATTCTTACATTCCTGTAAAATGTAGCTGTCAAAGCCCTATGTTATCAGAGCCAGCAAGGACTGGACTGGATAGCCTTCAAGCACTGGTTTGTAGAAATACAGCTGGATAACCTTACTGCATAAGGAAACTTTCACAGTACTCCAACCCAGGGAACATACCTGGAAATTAATGTTGCTGTAGGACAGTAGCTCTAGGAAGTAATCATAATTTGTAGTCAGAGCTCTGAAATGTAGCTGTACAGTTCAACAACAGTTTTGCATTTACAAGAGAGGGTCAAGGCCATTTCAGACCCTCATCTAGAAAGAATGGTTAACCCTGAGCTATGTCCTTTATCAGAAACTAACTGCTGGAAAAAAAGATGAGAAGCCAATATGCTTTACATGACTGCTACTGTCAGACATGGCTCAGTTTCCATAGGTGCAAGCACAGACTCAAGTCTACCTTACAGCTTTCATGGCCTGAATTCCACAAAAAACTTTTCTAGAAATTGTGCTTTCAGAGTTGTAAAATCCACTGATGGTTCCTTGTCAAAGAAGCCTCAGTACTCACGGCTGGACTCTTTGGAGAGCCAGGAGACTGCAGCAATATGTTCAGACAGGGGATCAGGCTGCAGGACGACGACGTTGAGGTGGGCACTCCACTCCACTGAAAAGCAAGGACAGCAAGAGCCAGTGGTGAAAAGGAGGCACCCAGTTCTGCCCAACTACTTCTCCAAACCACAGGTCAAATGGAAACAACACACATGCAGCTTCACTTATTCCCTGAGAAATAAAAATACACAACTACTACCAACTTAGAATCCACTCTGCACATGCACATAAAGCACATGCACATTGGACATGATACTATCCTAACTGGAGCATGAAAAACATCACATTCCCACAGAACAATGTGTCAATCTGGAATCAAAATAGAATTACTTTAAGGTTTGATAGTAACTTCAAGTATTAAATTACTGTAGCACACATCCAAGCTGATCTTACATGCACAAGTGAGCAGGTTCCAGCAACACAGAAAGCCATAATCAGTGGCACCAACAAGGTACTTGGAACATGTTAGTCTCCCAAAGCAGATGTTCCTACAGAAGTAAAAAGTCAAAACAAGTCAGTGACCTTCAGATTTCATCTTTGTTTCTCTATGTAGCAATTATTCAAAAGTCATAAAAGTCATTAAGATGTAGTTCTGGTATTTAAATGAGGAGAAGTTTGCTTTTTTTGCCTTCACCTCCAGTGGCATGAGACTTCACACACTACCATCAGACAGGTCTGGGAGATTTAAAAGTATATGTAAGTCTATAAGGATTACATATGTCTACAGCATTCTGATTTAAAGGAGGGATTTTAAGCTCTTAAATAAATTATAAACCCATACATAATATGTATGAACACCTAAGTATTCACATCGGGACTGGAAAATAGCTTCCATATTTTCAGAATCCCTACTGTGGCTCCAAGCACTATAAAGAGAGTAGTAAAAAAACCTAACTTATTCTTAAAGGTTGTTCCAATTTAAGGAAGCATTATTTTTTTCAACTTATTCTAAACTATATTAAAGCACAGCCCTTTGAAGTTATGCAATTAATACAGTAATTGAATATAGTCCTAGATTAATTTATAGTAAAGGCTACAAGAGAAGCACTGGCCTGGGAAAAGCTTGCTCACATAGCTTCCCCAGTTCTCCTGCACACCAGTTTTAGAATCAAGTTTCTCAATTCCTAATCTTAAAGGACCAGTACAAACATAACAGACTTCATCACACAAAGGAAAAGCTTACAGACATACACACAAAAATATAGAAGCAAGAAGTCTCTGTATCCTTCTGTGATTCTTTGTGTTGGAGTCTTTAAAATGTTGTGATCATGTAATGTTGAAGTCTTATCATAAAGCACACAATGGAGCATGCTGGGATAGTCTGCCAGGCAAACACGGATTTTCCAACAGAGGTTAGAAAGGATCGGGATATATATTTCATAATACAGGTAAGGTCAATATGCCTTTATAGTTTACGATTTTCCAACAGAGGTTAGAAAGGATCAGGTTATATATTTCATAATACAAGTAAGGTCAATATGCCTTTATAGTTTATTGATGTAATTTCTATTTGTATGTATGTGTACATGAACAGAGAACAGATTTCTCAGTTATACTTTCCCAGTACTTTGATTCATCCCAAATGAATGGGGAAAAGAGAAGAGCTGTTACACACCACTGTGTGCCCACTGATAGATATTTCTGGGAGGTGCAAGAGTCATAAGCAACATAACAGAATGATGATGATTCCATGATTCTATTGATTCTAACCAAGGTGAAGAAACTGCAAAACTTGATCTTCTTATTTTTAACAGCTATCAACCACCTAAAAGCTATTTTAGAGACTTTTCTACATATGAACTTAAGACCCTTAAATTCAATGAACATACACAAGGTCTTGGAGTACTATGAGTTGATTCTTTCTGTTCTAGAGTTCGAGTGAGACATAAAAACATAGATGAAAATCATACCTTATTTTTCCAGGTGGATGGCAAAAGGTACACTTAAGATCCCAGGTAGCTGAATCCCACACCGTGAGAGTTTCTTCAAAGCTAACAGCCAGCAGAGAGCCATCTTCTGAGAAGCAGCAGTTAGTAGCTTGGTAGTTGTGGTAGCTGCCTACGAAGTCACAGCTCCAGCTCACACTTTGCTGTGCTGCATTGAATAAACAAGGCAATTAATTCAAGTCTATACAGGAAGAAGAATTCAAGTATTATTGCTGCAAAATGGGCTCAAGAGCAAGGCAGTTTTGTTTCAGAAGGTTTATGATTTCCAGGAGTACAGAATCTGTCCCATGCCAGTATGAGAAACACTTGATAAAGGTTTTCGTTTGTCCTCAGTTTTGCACTTGAACAGTGAGCCCTGAGACTGACATGGTACAATATTCATGCTTACTCTGCCAACTCCACTAACTGTATTCTCAAGTAGGCAGATGTTAGATAAAAGAGATACTCAAGCAGTTCTGACATTTGTTCTGAAACATACTGTTCATTTCAAACTCTAGCAAGAACACTAGAAATCTGAACACAGCAGAGTGCTGTACTTACCACATTAACATACACTTCCCAGTATAAAAAAATTCATACAGTAGATGAGTATTCATGAAACACAGGAGTACGATGAGGAAAGAAGGAAAAATAACTTCACCCTATGCTAAGATATCCTTTATCTAATGGCTACAAGTTGATGATTAAAAGACCTGCCTGTAAAAACACAAAGCCAGAAAGGATGCAGTACTTGAAGTTGCATTGCACCATCTAGGGGCACAGCTAGACCTGCTGCAATGACAGCATTAACAAGAAACATACCAGCATGTATTCTACTTATGAGTTCATTAGTCTACTAATATTTGCTGCACAGAAGCTGCGGCACGTTAAGTCTTTCTGCCTGGGTATTCCTACCCTGTCTCTGCTGGGCAAATATACCACGGAACTCAGCACTGACTTGTACTTTTATATATGCCATGAAAGTGACTCTGTAGTCACTTCACAAACAAACACAAACAAAACCCTGATGCGGCCAGTCAGCAGACAAAAAACTATTTTGTTGAAGGAAACAAACCCCATTAGATTTCATCCCCAACTCACACTGTATCTGATGAATAGATTAGATCTGATCACCAGATCAATGTATCTGCTTATTAAGTTAAAATATGATTTAGGCTTAGAAAAAATTATAAAGAAAAGCAAAACCAAACCCTCTTTCAGAAGACAACGAACACAAGCTTTTGTCCTTCTCAGCAGCAGCCACTGTTAAGGAGCAAAGAGCAAGTTGGTTTGGCAAAGTAAGTTTGCCAAACGGAAACCTTAGTAGCTCAAAAGTGCTTTTGAACATGTTCTCACCTGCCCATGAAAAAGACAAACACTGCAAGCAGTTCAGCAAGAGCACTATCACAGCTATTTGGGAACATGACACTCAAGTGGCAGGAAAGTTCCAGCACACTTAGGTGTCCCTGGCACTGAAATAACATTCAAGTAAAAGGAAATTAATAAGTGGGAAGTATTTTGTATTTCACAGAACATCTTTTGTATTCTCCAGATGTTCTGTTTGCAACAAGTGAACATCAGCATTGCAAGAGGTGAAATTTGGTTATTTAAAGGATCTTGGAAGTGGATCCTAAATACCCAATTCTACGACATTCAACTATCTAACAGGAAGGAAGGATGTTCACAAAGTGAACTTTGAAGTGGTAGAGCTGCAGAATGGCAAAGTTATTTTACACTAAGCCAGCTGGAACAGACTAACACATTTCTACATCCTACTCCCTCGAGCAGAAGTCTCAAATAAAAAACCTACCCAGAGGAATGCCAAAAATCCATTTTCCCAGCATAGAAAAATCACTACAACAATCAACACAGGCTGCCACTCCCCTCTGCAGAAGGCTCAGCAAGGTCTTTGCTATTTCAGCAACCTCCATGTCAATCCATCATACTGCAAAACTGCAATAGAACTCCACCATGGGATGCCCAGGAGAACACAACACTTCATGCAACAAGCAGAAAGAGATAAATGCACAGGACCGAGCAAATGAAGGGAGGGTTGGAAATTTTATAGCATGTTGGACTTGGAGGATCCTTGTAGGTCCCTTCCAAGTCAGGATGTTCTTATGAATCTGTATTACAAGGTGTTTAAGTAAGTGTAAGCTGTGTTTTGACCATAGTTACCTTCTGGATCAGAGTCTTCTACCATCACCCAGACTTTAAACACACAGTCTCTGCCAGTTGTTACCAATATCAGAGAGTCATCTTCCAGCTCATCCATGTCACGAAAGCACATGTCTGTGATGTGGTTGTCATGGGGTGTATTTATTCTAGTATTCAGCTTAAAGCTATAGGAAAATAAAACAGAAGTTTACCATTCTATTGCACTTGGGAAAGACTTCAGTTTAAAATTATTCTGGAATGGGCAGGGAGAAGAGGAATCAAAGAAACTTCTGTCTAATTAGACAATTAAATGATATTGCATTTACAGATCAGATTTCCCTAATCACTTCCATACAGCAGAGATTGGAGCCCTGCACTGAGAAAGGATTATCACTAGGCAAGCATCTCTCAAATATTCAGCCTGAACTCCAGGCAGTCTTTCCAGTACTTAGAAAAATCAGTCACATAACTACTACACAGATCAACATTCTTTTGCTTTTTTTCTTAAGAAAAAAACAACTTATATTCAAAATGTAAATTTTTTAAAATAGGAAAACTAGGGAAAGTGTATTAACCAGATGCATATATTACCTAAAGTCACCAATAAAGTCTAATCTTTAGTACCTGAGGACTAATCAATTAATTGGACAGAGGTGGAAAAACTGGACAAGCTCCAGAACCATTCTGTCAGGTCAATGATTTTTCATACCAAGGAAAGATGTGAATTTAAGTCCCATGGTTAAAACAGCCTGATTATTCTAAGTCAAAGAGATGCAGAGCAATCATATAAAATCCATATTTACTGCAACTCTGTGTGCATGATAAACTTCCTAAAGTCTTCCCTAGAGTTTTATTAGTCGATGTGGAAAAACTCTGCAAGACAACATCTGTGCAGATGTTTCTATGACTGACACCTCTGCTACTGTTACCTTTGTGTTTCTTCATCGTAGAACCACAGCTTCAGCTGTAACTCAGGGTCAGTGATTTCTTCGCTCTCTTCTACTGTGGCTAACCAGGTGCCTCGTGCGCTGAAGGCCACCTTCACTAGGTCAGCCTGCTTCAAACCTGCCTCGTGAATGTACTGACGTTGCACAATGTCCAGCTGCAAAGCAAGGCCAAAATTCAAAATTCGCATGGAGCTATAAAAGAGACCATTTTCAACCATGAGAATGGATGTTCTGAAAGCACTAATTAGACCTGACTGGGCTGTGGCATAAAAAACAAGCCCAGCACGTGGGGAAAGCATAATTAGGGCCTTTGTGTTCCACAATGAAGCTAAGTGTAGGAAGGATGAAAAACTAATGCAGAGAGATTTTACCTAGAAATTTCTGACATTTAACAGGAGTAGCACACTGTTTCGAAGTATTTTTTTCAGCTTTAACATTTAGCTATGATTAACAAGTAAAAAGTTTGTGAAAAGCCAAGAACACCTCAGCTTGGAATCCAGTCTTATCTGCCATATTATGTCTTCAAATAAATTCTGATGCACAAGTTACTCGATCAAAGAAGTTAAAGTTTTGGTACAAGCCCATCCAACTTACACTGAACAGCTGTTGATCACTTTGGAGACTATAGAACTGCAGGTGGCCAGGCTCTCCATTCAGGACCAAAGCTTTGGTTCTAGGATCAACCACTAGACCAGTCTTGACATCCATACCTGGAAACAAAAATCAGATGACAAATGACCAAGGATGGTAACTGATACATTCCACCCTCTAAAGGGAAGATAAATTTTACTGTACTTACTTTTGATTAGCCCTTGAATACTTCTGGAAAACCTCAGGTTGCTGTTGATTATTGTAATTCCTGAAAGGCAAAAGCAAGCAAAGTCTTGCAAAAGGCTTCTGCAACACAACATCTCATGGGTGGGGAAGGGACAATAAACAACTAAACTTAATGCTGTAAATGGATCTTTTCTCAATTTATGACAGCCCTGCAGCAAGGTGGAAAGCCAAGTAACAGCAGCCACCAGGCAAATCCACAGAACTGAAGAAAGATCACCTCAAGCATCTGTTCTTTCAGATCAGTATTCAAATTTTATGCAGTATCCAGTTAATTCATCTAAAATTAACCAAATAAACCCCATAGACATTTGCATTCCATTTTGCATTAAGTGATATTTAAAACATGTTTTAGCTTACTATTGTCTGAATGCAATGTGCAGCAGAGTGCCCCATCAGAGGACATAGAGATATACTCAATAGGAGATCCCAAACGAGGCAGGAAATCCTTCTGACGCTCTGATTCCTTGTGCCACTGGACCAGAACAGCTTCAACTCCACCACTCAGCAACCTGGTTCCTTTTTCAGCAAGAAAAATGCAGTTAGAGGTTTAGCTTACAAAAAAACACAATGACAGACAAACCTAAGTTTATCAAAACTGTCACATACAAAGCAAATACACTGAGCTTGGGCAACACATGTAGATGTTTCTCATTATCTCATGTTAAATTGGTAGAGAAACTTGGATTAAGTAACAGGAATTTGTGCCTACAGTAAAATTTAAACAATGCTTTGGGAGCAGGAGATCCCATTACTTTCTGAATCAGCTGAGTACTTGTGTTAGAATGTAGCTGTACTGTTCTCCTTCTATCAGAAGTACTTTGCACTAAAAAAATACCTTAAGGAGAATAGTTCAGATCACATAATTCAAGTAAAAGTGAAATATTTTTCACTCTAGGTTTCAGCTCAGACAAGACTGGCTTGTTTTATGTGAATGCAAACAAGACTGGCAAGAACTCATTAGTATTACTGATGAAAGGGAAGGGGGAGGGCGAGTGGAGGTGGAGGAAAAGAGGTGAGAGCAGGGGTTAGATTTTACATTCTACCACAATAGTAAATATCTGACATTATGTATGCCAATCAAAAATATACCGTAAAAACAACAACTGCATCCATTTTATTTCAGATCCTTCCTGGACATATTTAAGGTTCTACAAGTTAATTTGTTAGTAAGTGGACAAACCCAAACTTCTATTGATTCTTCCCTCCCCGCTGCAATTCTCAGACTTTGAGAGGGTTTTCTTGTTTGTTTTCTGGAGGTGGATTTTTTTTGGTGTTTTTTTTTTCACTCACCCTCCATAGAAAAAGCCAGATCCATGACAGTATCATGATGCCAGTGCAGCGTGGAATATGTGTATTCTTTCCTATGATGGAAATTCCTCCTATGTAGGGAGGAACAGAACAATTTACTCACAACATCAACAGCAGAGTTAACAAAAAGAAATACTGAACTGAATCAAGTATATCATCCTCTCCTCTAACTTCTAGTGTCTTGTATGCTCAAGTGATGCAGAGGGAGGGAAGGAATCACACTAGCAAGGTTTTCAGAACCCTCCTGGTACACACCTCGCATCTGAGATGTACTGAGAAACTGAGCCCTGGAAACAACTTGGCAAGCATATTTGTTTTAATGCTGTAGTTCCACTGGTGTGCTCTCCCTAGGACGTTACTTGCCCGTTAACAGTTATTTCAGCTGCTCCTGAATTACCTTTTTCAAACAAGTTTAGATTCATGGTGTGCTCTCCCTAGGACGTTACTTGCCCATTAACAGTTATTTCAGCTGCTCCTGCATTACCTTTTTCAAACAAATTTAGATTCATGAAGCACAGCTTAACAGAAGTACTTTTTCCATCTGCTATTAAGCTGAAGCTGTCCCCTGCACTCTATGACAGTACTGCAGGTTCAGTCCTTATACTTTGCTCATTATGACCTCTGAAAATGGAAGGAAAATGGAAGGACAAATTAGACTGCTTTGCTCAGGTTTCACTTAAATCCTTTGGTCAGAGCAGTCTACAGGTACACAGTGGAATCAAGATGTGCATACCAGAGGCGAATCTTCCCATCGGCATGGCCAGTTGCAATGCAATCCTCTGTGGGATGGCACACCACACAACTGAAGTGATTGTCTCCACCTTTGGTCTTCACCGCACTTAGAGAAAACCTTCAAGAGTTAAGAAAGTAACTTTAATTCAAGCAGTTGGGTTGGGTTGTTTTAAAACAAATCTTCAAAGGGATCAGCTAGTGCACATATAAATAGGTCTGAATAGCAAAATTAAACATCTCCAAGTTGTTGTGGTTACACACAGCCTCAACCAAATGGTGGCAGACTTATTTTTTCTCTTTATTTCATTAGTTCTTTGCCTTCAATCAAGCTGAAAGACTTCTTTGCTTCTTCCTCTCTCTCCTTCCACTCCCCCTTCCTCCTCTTGCCCAAACTATGTCATCTATTTAAGTTCAACACCAGTCTAAGCATCTCCCTAAAAAAAAATACATGCCTGAGCTGCAAAGCCGAGGTACCACTGCCACTGCAGTGCTCACTATCTGCTTCCATGACAAGCTTCTTATATAGTGACTACATCCCCTTCAGCATAAAACCCAATGGCTGCTGAAAAATATGAAATCATGTGCACACATCACCAGATACTAAACATGTGTGATATGTCAGACTGGATCGATACCTTATGTTTTCATTTTCACTCTTACCTGTTCAACTGTTTCCATTTAAAGAAATAAACTTGGAGATTAAGGTCCTTCACTGACACCACATATTCACCCTGTTCAAGGGAAACAATTTTGGACATGCAGGTTATGTTCATACACATGAAAGACAAAACAAATCACTTTTCACTACCAAGTAATTAACATTGGAGGCAACATATAAATACATACTTAAGTAGATACATACATACATAAACATTGATGTTTCTTTTTGAATATAAGCTTAAGTAGATACATACATACATAAACACTGATGTTTCTTTTTGAAGATAAAAAAAAGAATTGGTCTTACATAAATCATTTCGTTTCAGTTTTGTTTCAGTGCTGCTAGGCTTGTATAGGGACATAAAGAGCACACAATTCATTTGAGAGGAGAAAAACCCCAACCAACCAACAATATTCCATAGAAGAAAAAACCTCAAAGGTGAATTTACTTCTCTTCCAAATGCAATGTGCCTCAGTGATGCACCCACACCATCCAGAACCACTGACAGCTCCTTGGCTTCCACATCTTGGCCTGCTGCTTTTGCCAGCTTCACTGAGACCAACTGGAATGTATCTGACCAGAGGAAAAATCTGTTTGTTTCAAACAGTAGTAGTGAAGAATGAGGACTGGACAGCAAGTATCAGTACAACTGTAAGCAGAAACCAAACAAAGCTGCACAGTGTTTGCTCTTGTTCTGAAGGAGCAATAGATTATAGCAAAGAGTAAGGCCAAACTATATTAATTTCAGACAAAATCCTATAAAAAATGTCTAGGCATGCTGTTAAACAGGACAAGTCTATTTATTTTAATACTGCTCGAGGTAGAAGAGTACTCTCAAGTACTCATCCCTAACTCAAGTAGTGTACCCTATGACTTGGTAAGCATTGCTGAAAGATTTATTGCATCTCTGAGCTCAAACACAGGCACTATATGTGCAAAGCAAAGGCAACACCCTTCCAGACAACTACTGAAATAACAGATGCCACAGAACAAAGAGAGAAAACAGGCACAAAATGCAGGACTGCAGACAACTGCCATTGATATTTTCCAAATGAACATACTAAAGCACATTCCAGCAGCACACCACTCACTGATGTGACAGTAGAGCACACACAGAATGACTGAAGTGACAAGGATGATGCTAATCACTGTACCTCGTTCACCCCTCTTCGGAATGACAACAAACACCATGTCCTCAGCACTAGCAAGTGTGTACAGTGCCAGAAGTTTGGATCCTACAGAGAAAGTCTGAAGTAAAAAAGAGAAGGTGAACAGTTATTACACCTGTGTGTATGCTTTTCAACAGCGAATAATGCCAAGTTTTTAAAATAAGGAAAATATATGTGCTTTGAAGAAACATTCATGTACTAATTATAGTTCTTGATTCTAAGATATCTGGACTCTGAACCATAGCAGCAAGAACCCAAGGAGCAGCATGTCAGTACATCCCCCATCTTCCCCAAGAGATTCTGCATCACCATGACACACACATCAACTGCCACATCTCTTACTGCCATAAATAGATGCTTTTCAGGCTGTGCTAATGGCAGAACACATCTCAGGCTGATTTGTGCCCATCTGTAGTAAGAGCTGCAGAAAACCATATTCTACAATCAGTGGGTCAAGAATAATTTTGACATGTGCCAAATGGGAATAACTCAGCATACCTTAATGGGAATCCCATCCATGAAGTCCCACAGCTTAATGCTGCCATCAAGAGATGAAGAATACAGCTGAGGGGAAAAATAAAATATATAAGTCAAAGCAATATATCAAAGCTATCTTTTACATAAAACCACAACTTAAAAGTTGAAAGACTGATCAATGGAACTGCAATTCCAGGTAACTGGAGCATCAAAAACACAGGACACAGACCAGCTCTGCCTCCAACGAAAATGCTGTGAAAGTACACCACTATTGCTCTGGTTTGAAGTAGTCATTGCCACTAAGTATGGGTGCACAGATACCCATCATGTGAACATCTATTAACATTTGCATCAGATTTTACAGAGCTAGTACACAGATCATTCCATCTTGGTAAGCAATTCTTGTTTACATACAGACACCCAGAAAGGCCAAGCAGAGAGGCTGAGCAGGAGCAGCCGTGCCCAGGGAAGGCAGGCTGGGAGCAGAGGGAGCCGCTGGGCCAGTTCAAGGGATTTACTCCAATCTGCATCTGTGTCAGAAGGTAAAGAAGGGCAGAAACCAACCACAGCGCTTCTGATTTTCTCACGTGCTCCTTTTACCCCTCCAATTACCAGAAACCCAGAAATACTGCTGTTATTTCCATTTCACTGCCATCCCATCCCACAAGTGTAATCCACGTGGCGCTTCACGTTTTCACTTGCAGGTAACAGACGTGACGCTTATCCTTGTCAGGTTCCAGGGCAACGCGAGCTCAGCGATGCTGTAATTCCAGCCCGTTCCCAACCCACAGCCACCCCCCACCCGGGCTCGGCACGCCCCGCAAACCTGCATGTGGTTGTGCGGGTTCAGCTG
>NW_008687657.1:389-9235 GCF_000695815.1 Acanthisitta chloris | reverse complement strand
CATTAATTTGCTACACTAAAATAGTGGAATTAAATAAAAAAAAAGCCAAAAAGTGAAGGGGAACACAAAAAGATCAACTTTACAGAAAAGACTGTGTAAGTAAATTAGGATTCTTTTATTTTGGTTTATGTAGTGTGTCTGAAAATGACTTTAAAGTCATCTATACCAAATGGGAGAAGAGCATGTAAAATGAATAGTGTATTTATAGCAAACAAGTTTGTTGCTAGAGTTTACATATGCTCCAAACACAGCTGCACATGAACTAAAATGTCCTAAACGTTATTGGTGCACAAAAATAAATTTTAATTCCTTTGCAGAATTGTGAACCCATCCAGCTCATCCTGTGTAGGCATAATTCCTACTAATGTCAGTTTGATGGCTTTTGCCTGAGTAAAAAGTAAAAGTGAGGTTTATATTCATTATTTCGAAACTCATAAATGCACTGACTCTCATAATAGATTTTGTTGTCACACATGTATCGCTCAGTATGTCCTGATTTTTCCTTAGAAATCAGCACATCTGTACCCTTCACCAAAAATGCTAAAACTAAGCTGTGATAAATATTTACTCCCGTTCATTGTGCATTATAAGATGTTTACAAGTAAAATAAAGTGAAATAATTCAACTTTTTTTTTAATTTTCAGCTTTTTTTTAACACTGTAGTACTTGTTTCAGTTTTTGTGTTGGTGGACCTATAATGTTTTCTACTATTATCCTTTCTTGGTTTAATGTTGAATTTGTTGTTGCTGAAAAAAAGAGTACGATTGTAAAAGGTAAATCTAGATTGCTAAATAGGGTGGAACTTGAGTATATCTCATTATTTAGCTCCCTACTCCACTCAGTTGTTCACTGTTCACAGAGTGCAAAACAAAACTTAACAAAAATCTGAATACAAAAAAAATGCAATATATTTAATAGCTTCTAAAAATAATGAATTATCAAAACAAATTGGAACTGTCCCCGTTTTGGAAAACTGACTGGAGTCTCTATTCTTACGCTTAAATTCTAAAGATTTTACCAGATTCTTTTAGAGCAACTATGTTACTGTAAACTGTGTTGTATACTTAGAGATTTGGGAGTCTTCTGTTTTGTTTTTACTGAAATTTTACTCAAACAGTTAGATAAAACATTTTGCACACTCTTGCTATTTAAAAGTTGGGGTTTAGTAATCATTGAACTACAGAGATACGAATACCTCAGTCCGTGTTCTGTAACGTGTAGCATGCAGTTGCATTGCCACACCAGCTCTGAAGTCTACTGCTCATGCTCTGGAGAGGTGTAACATGTATCCACAGGGTAGACACTATGAGAGTTGACATGGTTTATGCGTTTTACCTAACCTTGACATGGAATCCAGAATAATTATTTTAGGGGCATTTCCCCCATTAGCACAAATAGCACAGTGAACAGTGTGGGGGAAAAGGTCTTGTTGAATTGCCTTTACAAAACAGGGCCCAATTTTCAAAAGTTTTATGTGTATTAAAATTTGTTGGTACATTTTCATATTTCTCATGAGAAACAAGTTTTAAAGGTCCTTTTTTCCCATTTTTTTCCTCTTGTATTGTAGCATGCTCTAGGCACCTTCATGTAAAAAAAAAAGTTCCATAAAAATTTGGAAAATTAGCTGTTATTTACCTATAAAATGATGACTAACAGCATTGCAGCCCTTAGCTGGCAAATAGGAACATAGACAAAGTTCTGTCATTCAGGAATGCATGGAACTATATACAAATTTACTTCAATGCGAGGTATTTCTAAATATCTGAAATTTTTCTTTTTGTTCACCTTGTTTTCCCTAGGAGAAATGATCTGACATCCTTGTCATTCTCACCAATTGACACCTGCACTGCTTAGAGAAAAATATCCTAGACATGCACTGCAATCCAATTAATTCAGAGTGTTTTGACAAAACAAAACCAACCATTGAGAGCCATAAACATGCTGACAAAAACAGTAGATTTATTAGTAATACGTATACAACAATAATTTCAGAGTTAAAAATACTAATTTGAGAGAACAGCATGAATTTCTGAAAATTGGGCCCATGTCAGGCTAACAGGACAGCCTCTTTGTATATGGTTTGAAACAAATCAATACATGGAGTTCTAGTATCTCTGCTAATTTGTTTGGTGATTTAACACAAACAATAAAAACTGGAATAGAAGCATAAATACACAGTGCTTAGTTCTAGTATTAGGAAATTAATTTGATATAATGCCTTGCATTAACCCTTTGAGCATTGTAAGTAACATGATGGGGACAAAGATTTTTGGATGATTTAATTAGTCCATTGAGCATATACTTCGAAATAGCTGATAGTGTTGTAAAGTTTTTTTAGTTATGTCTAAAGTAAATACTTGCATACTATACAGGAATTGGGTTTTTTTAATGGGAGACTTAATAGATGTAGGTAAAATATTCACTGCCATTGATGTGTACTGTCTAATAGAAAACAGTACTTCAGCTCCCTGGTTTTGTAACTGCATATATATATAAAAGAAATCAAACATATGATTCTACAGTTAGGACGTTGTCTACTTTAAGATGCCTTTAGAAGATAAAGGTTTAGAAAATATATTCAGCTATTTTGAAAAATCTCCTGAGGTAGTTTAGTATTGGAATACTCTGGTACTGTAAAAGAGAATCTTTAGGATTAAAAGAAGGCTTAGTGAAGAATTATAAGTTTTGCAGAATATTTAACGTGTTTGCATTGAAATTTTTGGCAGTGTTTGTGATAAACAGGAACAAAAAGTGCACAATTGTATTGATGCTCCTTTTAAAACTCAGTCACTGCAATAATGACTACCTAAAAGGTGAAGGTGTTTTATTATCACCTGTAAGGGTACAGTTTGGATGGCCCTTATTGAATGTCAGAATTTTAAAAGCAACCTAGAACTTGCACAGGCAAACATTTTTAAAAGCCCCTTTGTTCTTACAATTGCTGCTTACAAGAACAAGGGAACAAGCGAAGCAGCAAGTAAAGATTCCTTGAACTTAGAGATACTGATGCCACCTTACTAAGTGAGAGTACAGTACATTTTCTACTGGTTTCTTGCAATATCAGTCAGTCAGCAAACACTAAATGCAGCTGTACTTATTTACGTCTTGCTGAGGACGAATAAAATGGGGATTGTTTTTTAAGTTATTTAAGGGAATTACGTCAGTAGTATAGCGCAAGTAAGTTGTAAACATTTTTAGTCAGTTAATGCAAATTAATGCATAATTAACGTAAATGCAATACTCAAAGGGTTTTAATTTAACTTTTTTTATTCATAATTTACTGTAAATGCTTCTGAGTTTGCATGCCTTGATCATTGCTGCTAGTGATTTTATGTGCCAGTAGACCTGAGTTTAATTTACCAGTTTAACTAAGAAATAGTAAAAGCCACTTACAAAGTGACTGCCTAGTGTTTGTTTGAAGTAAAATATGCCTTAGTTTGAAAATGATCATTTTAACTCTTGTTTTATTCTGATTTTTTTCCTTTTCCTGTTGAAAAAATAAATTGGCATTTTGGGATTGGAAGCCCTGAGTAGTTAAATATTTGGTAAGAATTGTACTTGTAGATTGCTCGTTAAGGCTGAAAATCACTGTAGAAAACAGGACCCAGAACAAGCCTATGGGCATCAAATGAGCCTCGCTTAACACTAATTCAGGAAAATGTTCTTTGTATGTTCTTAAGCACTTTCTTGATTATGGTGCAAACATCTTACCGGAGTTTTCAGTTCTGGATTAATTTTACTCTGAAATAATAAATGTCTTTTTAAGAAGAATTCAGACTTCAGAGGAACAACCTTGCATAGATTGGTATTTACCAGGAACTCAGTTCAATTCTTTTTGAATCACTGATACCAGCAAAAGCATTTTACACAAAGAATACTTAATGGGTTCCCCAAGTAAAGTTTCCTTCCATACAATATTAAAGTGATTGCCTTGTATTTAAACATTAAATATCCATTTTAAAGTAACCCAGTTAAGCGATTTAAAATACATTAGGGAAATACCACTTTGTACCAAAGCAAGTTGCCCATCTCCACTCATCTCCACTGAAAATTTGGATTTACAGTTAATAACCAATGAGGCTGTTAAAGAAACTTTGAGTGCCTTTCAAAAACTTAGAAATTTGTGCCTGAGGTGGTAAACTTTAATTAGGTTAATTCTAGAGCTACGAATCAGTAATTCTATCATCACTCAGGGCTTTCTTACCTTCTAGGAAACTTCCTTTGTTGCATTTATTTTATACTCTCTTTTTTTTTTTAAGTGCCATCATTTAAATTTCACTTAGTAAGTGGCAGATTACATTATCCAGTCCCACAGCACAGAAACATCATAACAGTAGGACATATTCAAACTCTTATTTTCCAGTTGACTGAATATATTATGTAAATGAGGTAAGCAACTTTTTGTAGATTGTATGTGTGAGATAATGTAATGTTCTTTTCCAGTTTTTGGGCTACAGTTGAATATACTTTTTAATTATTTAAAGAAGACATCTTTACAGAATAACGTGATGGTTTTTTTTGTATAATGTATTTGATTTTGTAAATACGTATTTCCTGATGTGACTTTTGTGACAAATGCTAAATCTTTTAGTATATAATGTCCTCTCAAAACTGGCAGGAGCTAAATAATAGTTTGTGGGCAATTTGTATTGTGTACTGTACAATAACTGGGGAACTTTTATAATTATAAAAATATATATTAACTTTTAGTGTGTTGTTTAAAAAAAAATGACTGGAACATACTAAAGACAGTAGGATTTTTCTGAATATTTCAGACTTGAACTCAGGCTAGTTTTCTTGTGTTTTTCAAAACAAAATTGTGTCTTGTCTTTTAAAATCAATAAATTTGTTTTCTTGTTACAAACATATCTGAATTGCTTCAGTTTTTATATAGCCAGGTATTTTTAATTGTGATACTGTTGATTTTGAGAGAAAAATTATTTCAACTTACACCTTTTAAATAAGACTTTTTTTCTTATTCAGCAGCAACAGAACTAAATAATGAGTGTGTCTCAGAGGGCTAAGGAAAGTAGTATTTTGAATCACAGAATCATCTAGTCCGACCCCTCTGCCAAGGTAGGATCACCTAACAAGTGTCAGTTCAATTAAGCAGCTGTCACATTTCCAGTAAATAAAGACAGTGATATATTTACTAATTTCAATATTAACAGTAATTTTCTATTACAGAGTTAGCTAGTTAACAGCTGTCAGTGAGGGGTCATGCAGACTTTGGCCTGCAGGAGTTAGTGGTGTCAGTGTGTTACCAGCAGAACTTTCTTCTGCGAGTTTTGCTCTAAGTATTCTGCAATATGCTAATGCATTAGTTGTTTTGAAAGTTTCACCAAACATAGACAAAGGCAAAATTGCACCAAGTAATGTATCTTATGGGTCTCTAATATGTGTTGCACACACTGTTCCATACGAAGAAATGCAGAATATTATTTTAACTGGGGAGGACCCACCAAGTAATAGATGCTAGACTATCAAAATGGCTATTGAATATCAAGATTGAAACGGGTATTTCACACAAAACTGTGGTAAAGGTAGAAAAGATGCTATATTAAAGCTAAGTTTTTGTCATGAAGTTCAGCTGTAAGTTATGGTCCAGTCATTGTCTATTCTCTAATTTCAAATAAAGACCAAAAGCTTAGTAGAGTACAGTACTGGTCCCTGAAATGCATCATACCAAACAAGACTATAACTACACCAGCGACTAGTCACACCTGTGTTTATGGAATACTCCTAATTAGTTTGCTAATCAAGGCTGAGACTTCATTTTGTAGCAGGTGCTGAGACTAAATTGGTCTTCCTCTGGCACACATGTTGAGGACAACAGTCTGTAGAGGGATGTTGTCCCTAGAGGGAACTCACACCAAGCAACTCTTGATACAGCCAACAGCCCACATTGCTCAGCTCTTTTTTTACTGACAGTGTTTCCAGGAAGACCCTGTAGAATTCAACCTCTGCTGCTGTTGATATTAATTGAAGTGGGTTTAGTTAACTAAACATCCGTTAACCAATGAAAGTTTAGTTCAGCATCCCAAAGTACTTCCAGACTTTAAAGCATGAAGTATAGCTAAAACGTAGGAAAAATCTGAAACTACTGGGTGCTGCAAGAAAACAGAAGGGTAAGAAGGGTAATAAGTGAAGTTTATTGCTTCTGTAAGGTAATTTTCTGCACAAGGTTCACAATATCAAGAGATATTCTACATTGAGTTATTTTAAGTCTATTTAATTTGATCCATCTGAAGCATTTCTTTCCATTATGTAAAATCTCATAGAGCTTGCAGCAATCCAGTGTGTATTGATTGTTTAATTCCATGTCAAGGACTATGCCAAATGCCACATGAAATATAAAGCAGTTATTTTTCCACAAAGGCATCTGACCAAGGCAAGGAAGAAACCTTGATCCATTTTTGTCAGTTAACACTATGTTTTATTCTGACTTGGTTCTGCTGATCTCATTCAAAATTTTGCTATATCCCATTGCACGTGTATTTACCCAATACATTAATTAGCCTAACATGTAGGGCTTTCCTGTTCAAAAAACCAAAATAACTCCTCCTTGACCAAAACGTTCTACTGCTGACAGCTTATTCTAAGCATTTTATAAGCAGAACTGTTCTAGTAAGAATACATTTGTATATAGGTACTTTCCACAGGCACACTGTGCACAAGGTCTGCTGCTGCTTTCATTATCAGAGTTCAGGACAGACTTAGTAGGTCAGTACTTACTTAGTAAACTAGTTGTTAGTAAAACAGACATACTTTCAGCGATCTAGGTGGAAGAGGTATAAAAGAATTGCTGCTTGAAGCTGTTTTGTGTCTTCAGCTGGATGCTGCCTTTCCCCACAGTGGAAACACACTAATAGGTGCTGTCCTGGCACAGTTCTGATTTAGCCATCTTTGCTCACACTGCTGCAAAAAGTGGTCTGCTCTACTGTCTTTGCTGCTGGAGACACTTGTTGGTTAGAAAGTTAGCCAGATGCATGAGAGTGCTTTGATTTTTTTAAATCTTCTTCCATAAAGTATTACTGGTAGAAGCATATTTACAGTACTTCAGTTAAAGCTCAGTTTAAGAGCTATAGGTAGTTGTTTAGTATGCACTTCAGAAGACAAGGGGTTGCTAACCAGTCCTTTGCAGAAGCTCTAATTTGAGGTTGTATTGTCTTCCACCAATATTGAAAGATGTCAGAAACAGTTGTAGATGCTGCTGTAACAACACATTGAAGTTAGGGTCACAAATTGTGTCATTGCAACATAGGCATTGAATTTACTGGCCCATGTGAGTGTCAGGGTGACTGTTGCTCAGAATGGTAGCAGCCACTCATCCATTTATTTCCCTAGTTTTCAATAGTTTCTGATGCCTAAGAAAAGTCTGGACTCCCCTTCTTCCTCCAGTTTCACCCAAGAAAGCCAAAGAGCCAAAATCAGAAAGCGCAGTAACTAACACAGCAAGAAAATGGCACAGCCTCAATCATCACCACATAAATGATACCATTCCCTTCCTGTGAACTTCTGGTAGATGGTCCGTTCCGTGTGTCTTTGGAAAGCATAATTGTTCTACCTGTACACTTTATCCACTTACTCTGGCAAATCCAAATCCATGCTTCTACTACACCAACTGCATTACAGGTAGACAAGAAAACGTGTTGTGGGATGTTTTTGCTGACAAATTTGCCAGACTATCTAATAATACCTGTGCTGAATAATGTACCACAATCAAGCTTTTTTATCTTTTCCTATTAAAGAGAATGTAATTGATTTAAAATTCTTTAAAGTTTGGGTGGACTTTTACTTTGTAAAAAATAAAAAAGTGGTCAAGTAGCATTATAGATGAAGCTCATTGCCATGTCTGGAGGGGAAAGAACTTCTCTCATTTAACACCATCAGATCCAATACCTTTAAACCCATTAAGCAGGATTTTAACTGCAGTTGCTCTTTGCTTTAAAAGCAGTGGGGCTCTTCAGACACAGCAGTTCATCTGGAAAAGACTGTGAAATTCAAACCTACTTCTCTGTTACAGCAGTTCTGACATGCTGAGGTGTTTTACGTAATCAGCAATTCAAGCTGTTAGAGGGGCAGGGTATGCTGGTGGAACAAATGCTGGTTGATCTGTTTTAGCCTTCAATCTGAAAGCAGCAGTTTACCCCTGCATGTCACTTTCCTGTTTATCCACTGGACTTTGACAACTCTTAGTATGGCATTTGTCCTGTATTTCAGCTACCTATAGATTCTTCTGGGCTAAACAAATGTTGTTGCCTTACCTGTATGTATTCAACCTTTCACTGCAATAATGAATTTGACTGCCTAGAATATCGTTGTTTGTTCTAGATGTTAATTAAGAGGCTGTGGAATTGGCTTTGGGTGCAGTAAGCTATGCTCAAATACCCAATGGCATATGCAGGCTGTCTTGTTCCTTCTTCATGCAGGAGTAAGTAACATCAAATTACTTCCTAGAAGAATCAAGAAGTGATACCTCATTTTTACAAACAAACCATCTCAGTCATTAGTGCAAATGTGTGCCACTTCTGTACATTTTGTGGCTTAGGTGGCTCAGAGGAACAACCCTCTGTGTAGTTGGAGATCATCGCTTTGTACAACCACAGAGTCCTTTGAACACAGTCAGGATACATCTGCTCTCCAGACAGCTGGACTGCATAGCCCAAGTCACCACTTGGGTCCTGAGGTTACTGACATATGTACTACAAAAACGTCTGAAAACAGAATGAGATTAAGCCAGTTTAAACTTCACACAGTACATTCAAACTCAAGCGCACTTCTCAAATACTCAATAATTAACCTTCTCACTGTCTCCCTGACACAGAGGCATACATATAAAAGTA
>NW_008687657.1:0-377 GCF_000695815.1 Acanthisitta chloris | reverse complement strand
TTTTGGGGGGGGGGGGAGGGGGAGACACGACCTAACCCCAACAAAACTCAATCCAGGAAAAACTTTCACAGCAAAATAGCGACACCCACTGCTGCATATTGCAGTTACTCCCCTATGCTCCCCGAAAATACCGCGGAGGGTGAAAGGCCGGAGAGGGAGAAGTCAAACTCTCGAGTGGTTCGTGAACCTCCTCCTTACATCGCTGTAACCAGCCTGGCCTTCCCGTCCCAACACGGCTCCGGCCTGAGGCGGGCGCGGCGCTTCCCAGCGGCTGGGAGGGAGGGTCAGAGGCAGAACGGGAGAGAGAGGAGGGAGCGAGAGGGACGGTGCCAGGCGTGCGGCTGCCCCGAGGGCGCAGGACGCCCCGGGCGGGGGAC
>NW_008687656.1:78117-80252 GCF_000695815.1 Acanthisitta chloris | reverse complement strand
GCAACACATAAGCAACTATATTGTACCAACTGCTAGGATCACATCCATTGTAAGGAATTCAATCCTTTTGGGAATTATGGGTCACTATCTCGTGTTCTATCTTTTAATCTTCCATTGTTTCCATTCAGTGGCAACCTAAATCAGTGATCTATGATTAGCAAACCTTCCCCCAAAACAGTCATTGCTCTTTTAAAGGAATATCAAATAGGTAACTTCTTAGATGTAAAATTTTGTAGCACTATTGATGTCTTAAGGAAAACCTAAATCCAGATCCTACATGCATCCCTAATCAAAATGATTTCTGATCACAATCTGCCTCTGAACTTTATTTTCTGGGGACTGTTTCTGCTCTTATTCCAAGACATTTCATTCAATACTTCATGAGAAATAACAGCAAGATCTATATGTCACTTCCCAAAGAAAAACTCTTGAAGACCTATTTGTAAGGCAGTGCCTCCCTAACACAGACGTCTGTGCTAATCAGTGCTGAACTTGAGGAGAACTGATTTGTTTTGTTTCATACAAACCCCTGTGGTTTGAGGAGGCTCATCTTTTACAGACTTAGCTTGCACACCCATTGTTCCTTTGAAGGAATCTCTAAGACTGCCCATTGATCTCCTGCTTTTAGTTATGATCACTAGAAGTTTTCCAGAGTGCATTGCAAGTCATATTGCTGACTGATTTCTGATAAAACAAAACTGCAGTGAGCTCAACTGTGAAAAAGAGAATAGGTGATAAAGAGAATATTATGTTGCATTAGATGGTAAGAAGATGTGTCAACTTCAAAGATTAAGCCAAGATCATTATGTGAGCTTCTTTTGTTAAATAAATGATGTTTAGAGGAACAGAAGTGGGAAGCAGAATTTAAAATTAGATACTATAAGAATACAGTAATTTGTTACAAATTCTGTTATACAAAACTGTGTATTATTTATTTCTGTGAAAACTCAAACTTGGTAACTGATATTTTGGAAAAATGAATTGTGCCTTCTAGATTGAAGTCCACGTGCAGATGAATGGTCTTAGCTGCTTTGATGTACCTTCCTCCTCAGCTTGCACCTTTTTTCCTCAGAAGTTTTCAACTTCAGCTGTATGGATGTTTGCAAAATAGCATACAATTTAAACTTCCTTTATTGACAGTTTCTTCTCCTTCATTGTGGTGGAAAGTTTCTGGCAGAGAAACTAAGGAAAGTGATATGGAAGTAGTTACATGTAGGGCTGAGGGGCAGGTGGCAGCCACTATAGCAGAACACAACTGATGAGGCACTGGACTTGAGGCATTTTATGAAGTTCATGCAGTTGGAAAAAATAGCTATTCTCTTTTAAAGGTCTGCTTACATTCCAGAAGGGTTTTAAAAGCATTACCTACCCAACCTCTGCCTCCCATTCTGTCTTTTCATGAGCAGTTACTTTCTCTTATATCAGAAGTATAATCCTTCCCTAATTTTATGTTTGTTGGATCAACATGTACAGAAGAAGAAAGAGAAGAATAGGCTGAGTTGTTGTTTATCACATAAACAGCATATACTAATTTTCACATATGAAGCAATCCACTGGCCAGCAAGGATACCAGCACATGTGACAGGTGAAGGCCGTAGTATGACCTATGTGATCAGCATGACACACCTTTGGTAGGTACCACTCAAGGTCTAGAGGCAGCAGCCATGAGTTAAAAAAACTACACAAAGCAACATCCTATCACTGTCACAGTGATCTACTTTTGTTAAAATTGGTATAAGCAAGGCCTGTCTCACTTTGATAATAATTCCTTAGAACTGGCTGTAGGTAAAGACAAAAAAAATGGATGTTGGGAATGTCTAAGAGTAGCTTGTTTTAAGAAAATCCCATTTTTCTTATCCATTTATGTTGTGTTCACTGAATGCAGACACAAATATTTAGAAACAGTACAAAAATATTCTGAAAAAGTCCAAGTTCAGGTCAAAGTTGGAACACAAGGTTTTATTAAACAAGTATGTATGTTGCAAGTGTACAATGTAATGGGTATAATCTAAGAGGGGAAATGTAGACTAGAAATTATGAAGATTTTTAGTGTGGGGGTGGTGAGACACTGGCACAGGGTGCCCAGGGAGGCTGTGGCTGCCCCAACCCTGGCAGTGTTCACAGCCAGGTTGGAT
>NW_008687656.1:72847-78008 GCF_000695815.1 Acanthisitta chloris | reverse complement strand
GAAACATACAGGTAAAATATTAAATAATAGATGAAAACACCATCTGGGCATTGAGATATTTGGTGTATGCATTTATTTCTGAAAGGAAATATAAATTTTATATTTGGAATTGCAACAGGAATCAGAACTGCAGAATACTAAAAGCAGAGCTGTGCAAGGTACAGCCTGGGGAAAGGGAAGGTAGGAATTCTCTTAGCCACACTGAGAAAAAAACAACCGAAATTTTTTTCATGCTCAGCCCAGTACAAGTTAGAAGGATGAGAGTTCGTCCAATTAATTTTGTCCTTCGATTTCACTTCTTTCCCTGACAGAAGGTCCCACACTATCATTCCAGCTGATTGACTGCTTAATGTTCTGCATCAGAACCTGAAGCAGCTATTAGCATTATGGAGGCCCTCAAATAAGTTTGGTCAATCAATGTAAAATATGACCAAATATTAATTACTGCATTTAGTCTGTCTAAAATGTACAAAAACTCAGAAAAAAATTGTATTTTACTAGTATTATTATGTGCTGGTTCAGAGTTCTCAAAGGCTAATGTAGTGATTTTAAACCCAGATTGAATTCTTGTACACAATACCAAATCATTTTAAATATCCCATATTTATCTTTTTGTCAAATGGGTTCAGCTAAAATACAGACCTACAAATGCGCCCTCAATCACTTGAGAATTATTTATAAAAGCATCTTGAAAAGCAAGTTATAACATACCAGACTTCCTATTAGAACAAAACCAAACTAAACCCCAGAAGTACAAGGAAAATCAAAACAGGAATACATGAGCCTGTAGACAGATAAGGTTCAGTAGAGCAGAGCTTAATCTAAAGAAGTATATGTTTACCCTGACAGTTTGTTTCTTCCTTTGCTATTTTTTTATCCTTTCTTCTATTTTTCTATTATTTTAGAATCTCTATCTTCCCTGGTCTTGTCAGAAAAATCACTCCAATATCAAAGCTGTATTTCTCTGCCTGTATATTGCTGTCTAGTTATATTTTGTACTTCTCCATGTGACAGCTTGTTTGTCTTTTATCATTAATAAAAGTGCAATAAAAAGTGTAAATAACTTTTTAATTAGTAGAACGGGTTGTTGCTAAAATGAAGCATAACATGTTACGGTATTTGAGTCAAACATCTTAAACTCAGCACCATCCTGCACTGAGTTTGGCAGCTGGAAAAAATGGGATCACCTCTTCTCACCTTTGTACTAATTATCTACTGTTTAATGCCATCAAATCTTTGGGAAGACTTTTAGTTTTTTCTTATTGTATTTGAAGAAAAGTACATGTAATTAGTAGTATCATTGCAGCCTGATTTCTTTTCCATGTTTGCTAAAAATTCCTGGGAAAACATATTTAAAAATGTTATGTAAAACAGGATTTCTGGTGGGTAGTAATGTCCTGGAGCAACTGTCCCAAAGCATTCAAAAGTTGGTATTTGCTGGACATGGCTGAATCCAACTAAAGGTTAAGAGGACAAATTGAATGCAAACATCTGACAAAAAGAGTATTTCTTACTGTTTATGAAATATTCCCAGAAATCATGATAATTTAAAAACTATTCATCCCTTAAAAAATAATAAATGTTAGGCTTACTCCATTTTGTGGGTTTGACTGAGCAGATAATGTAGGTTTTAAAAGATACAATCTGAAATCCTTGTGCCTCCTCAACTCACCATGTGGGAAAAAAAGAAGCCATAAAAAGCTTTTTTAAGTGTGACTTAGTTTGCTTTTAGGTATTTTAATTGTAATCCTTAAAAACGCGGGGAGGAGGGAGTGTAAGCAGCTGCGTGGTTCTTGGCTGCTGGCTGAGGTTAAACCACGACAAATCCTTAAAAACATGCTCAGCAGCACGTTAGCTCTCTAGACATCTCAAGTACTTAAGTCGTTTTCCTAGGAAACTACAGTTTTCCTCTCATAGATACCTGAAAATATGAGTCTGGTAAGCACTTGGCTTCTTGGTTTATGCCAAATGCAGTCAGCTTGGCATGGCTGTCCCTAACCCAGTGAAGGGTTTCATAGCACTGTGTGCACTACTGCTACATTTTTGGGATCTGACTTTGCTAAAAGCAGGGACTGCCTTCCAGTTGAGTTTGAACTGAATCTCAATCCTTGCTTCAGCCTGGGAGAAGTCAAACATGCATCATTCAATAGAAAAAAAAAAAAGAGAGTGTGAAAGGTTTGCTTGCTGTTTCTGCTTTCACACACACTTTCCTACAGAGCTGCAAAACACTTCTCACTCCAAAGAAAAGAAAGCAAAATACTGTTGCCATAAATGATGTGTATAGCATGTGCAGAGATGCTAGAGGTAGGTGAGTGCTCTTATTCAGACTGAGGAGGGAAGCAGAAAGGGAATAGACTGTGCTAAGGCATTGTCTAAGATGTTCCGCTCCACACAGGACTTAGAAAACATTGGAAAAGCTCAAGCACAAATTCATAGTATCCTGCACATATTTCAAGGGAAGGATAAGGGGATAAAACTGGTGTGCACACAGAAACACCCAATCTGAGAAACCCACGAGGCTAGTGAAATGCAGAGTTCCCTTTACTGCAGGATTAAATCTTGTCCTTGAAAATTCATAGCAAACTTGTATAAGGAATCATTGGTTTATTAAAAGTTAGTTATGCCACAGTCTAATAGCTGTGAGAAATCCTTGGGTAAACTGAGTTTCTATGCTTTTCTGAAGCCAAAGGAAAAAAAGTTCACTTCTCATAAACAATTCAGCAAGAACAGAACATTTTCCGGTTGCCTCGAGTTACCAACTGAACAAAACCACACTCTGTGACTTTTATAACACATCTCTCAATTGTGGTGTTTGCCTTAAGAAAACAAGAGATAAGATGTATGTATATTTTTCAGAAGCTGAATCTTGTTATCATTTTTATAAGGTCACCTACTGAACACAGGAAATTGAAAACCCTGTGGAGGAAAAGGACAGTTGCAGATGTGCTGATTCTTATGTAGGTTTTGTTTGGTTCTTTTTTTCTATTTCAGAATTGATTTGACTTTCTCCTAATACTTTATTCTTGAAAATATAACCTTTTCCGTTAGAGCTCTTACTGTTTGAATTGCTTGATGTCATACAAACCATACTTAGATTTGTTTCATCTGATGTTCACATTCGAATGGAGAAAATGTTATCTGGCTCTGAGCCCTCTAATGCCTCTGATACAAAATATCTCCATTTCTAAAATTATATAAGATTTGGGATTATAATTTTCTCCAAAGTTCATTGAAAACCAAGGAATATTTTAGTCTTTTTTGACTTAGCCTTATTGTTTCATTGCTTTATTTTCTTTCTTCAGTATTTCAGAAATTCCTCTCTGCTGTGATAGGACTTCAGTTTGCTGCAAAATGGGTTTGCTATATATATTCTGAAAAACTATTTACATTCATTTATAATCAGCAAGTAGATCTGGTAAGTGTCTTTCACTTACAATCAAGAACCCAAAATAGGAATGGCTCTTTGGATATTTTTGTTAGTCATATTTCAGTCATACAACTTGAACTAACAAAGATAAACTCATGACCCTAATGTATTTGAACATGTATCAGTTACCAAAGACATAAGAACACACAGTTTGTAAAGGAAAGCAAATTAGACAAATAAACATCAATAATTTAACACCTTTAGCTTTCAATGAAGCCTTTGTTTTTCCTTTTCCTTTTATAAATGTAAATTAACTTCTTTGTGGAATGGGATATAATCTTTTCATCTTGAGAACTGGCCTAGAGAATGATGATGATCTGATACCATTTTCCATCACCATTTTCCATCTAGAGTCTCTTTAAGACTCTAGGCAACTGAGCACATACTATATCCCTTTCAAACAACACTGGAAAATTACTCAACCTAATGAATTGTCCATTTCTTGCCCCTCTCCATAGTTCTGTGCAAGGAGTGTGAACAAACAACAAGGGTATTTATAATGGATGATAAAGTTATGATCAATACTCATGCAAAATTTAGCATCTGATTTAAAACAGTTTGATAGAATGCAAAAAAAGGTGAATAATACATGAAGTTCTTCCTCCATGAGTGCTGCTTTACACCCTTGAAGATGTAAAGGGTGCTCATTTAAAACAGAACCCACAACTATTACCAAATATTTGAGCCTTAAATAGTTCCTATAAAGTGAGAAACCAGCTACCCCAGAAGGAGAGTTAAAAGGAATTAGAATCCCACACCAAACCACCTTCCGGAAGGAAAACTGTTTATGCTCTTCCATGAGAACCTTTTGACAGGAGTGGTTTTAAATATATAGCATGGGGATAGGCAGGACTGAGCACAAAAATCCTGTTATCCTGCAGGTTCTGAAATTATTAATGAGCTGCAGCACCCAGTCTCTTATTGAATTAATTAGAATTAATCAAATTTGCCTGACTCCAGTGAAAGGCAACCAATAGCTGGATGGGCACAGCTGTTTATCACTTTGAGGTGCTGATTCTTGGGTTTTCTAGTCCTTTGGGACATTTATCTGACCCAATCCTACTCAGATTGGAAGTCTATTTTTAGGTATTTGCAGGACTTGAGCTGCTAAAGAGAAACAAATGTATCTAGAAGCTACTTTTTCTCTCTGCATTAGATTTTTAATTTTGAATCCTTTGGGATGACTTGTCTTCTGGAAGTTCAGCTGTTCTACCTCAGATATTGAGAGGGAGCTTAGAGGACAGTTTCAGACTGGTTTTGATGATTTGTGTTAGGTGAGATAACACAACAGGAGAAAGGTCTGAAGCAAATGGCATTTGTCAAGCTGTTTTAAACATGAGCTTTTCTAACACTTTTAGTTTTCTAGCATTTTAGTTTCAAAAATAAACTGCATTCTGTATAAATCCTACCACATTTTTACAATGTTAATTGTATAATTCCAGGGTTTTTTTTCCCTTTTCATAGTCCTTTATAAATATCAAGCATTTGAAATACACAGGAGGTAAAAATAAAACAAATGAGACACTAAGAGACCTAGTCTTGAGTTAGACACTGCCTTTGGGACAGCTACTGGAACAATCAGAGAGACTGTGTGTCAGGAAATACATCCTCTAAGTGGTTTTCAGGTTAGACAGAATAAGTCAATTTTATCCTTTCAATATAATACTATTTCTTCCAATAATGATAGCTGTGGCAATTTCTACCTTCCATCCTGTTATTGAAGGAGGATTAAGA
>NW_008687656.1:69969-72802 GCF_000695815.1 Acanthisitta chloris | reverse complement strand
TATTAAAAAAAGTGCTCTAAAATTAGATGATTCAAAGGTGTCAGGATTCACATCTAACAGACAAGTTTAGCAGGTAATGACTAGGGGATGCAGAGCTACTACTGGTCCAGACATCTCTTCAAATGAAAGCAAATTGCTTTGAGGACAGAAAAAAAAATCCTGGAACAAAAATACCAAAGACTATTGACCTTCAGCTCTCTGTCAGGTTTGGCTGATTGGATGAGTACAGTCTAGGCAAGGTTTAACAGTATCTTACAATCCATCTTATTTACCATGGGGAAGACAGGAAAAGGAGAATGGTGACTCTTCACTAATATTGGCATCTGGAGCTTCTCTCTCCTGCCTGTGTGATTAATACAGTATCCCATGACACAGTTTACATTTACAATAACCTGTCACCAATTCCCTTTAAAATAATAAAACCAAACCCCCATCTGGTCATACACAACTTGCTAATAACAGAACACCACCCAAAAATTCACAGAAATTTCTGGTTCATGAGCACAGAATAATAGAACATCAACAGTCACAGTATAAATATGTGTATAGTGATGCTTTATCTTTTGTATACAGCAAGGCTTCATTCATTATCTCCCCACAAACTATTTCAACACAGTCTGACTAATGCATTTCTCTGGCAATACTGCAGCATATTTGCATGCAGAAGTGTATGTCAAAGAAGGAAAATCACTCAGCCTTTCTCAAATGCAGCTTTTCAAATGCAACACAGATTCACTTCAATTCACTAGAAGAAGCTAACTCAGGTTTAATAAACACTTAGACAGCAGAGCACTGGGTTCAGTGCAAGTTCTATGCAGCTGCAGCCTGAAATATTTATAGCTTATATTGAAAATTTTCCCCACATTTATATACCTGCTATTTCAAAGAGGTTTGCATTTACAAAGAAAACTGTGTTGAAGACACACTCAACACATAAAACAATCAATTTCCCAAGCTGCTGCTAGAAATAGGACTGATAGAAGAACAAGTACATTCTGGAAATTTAAAGAGGCAAATCTTCATAGAACTATTCAAGAATCAAATGAGTGACTAGGACTATACTTTTATGGAGATAATCTTTACAAACTTTTCTTAGCTACAAATGAAATATTAGAATACCAAGACAAATAGTGGTATGTAGGATTAATTATGTATCATTTCTTACGTTAAAAAGAGAGAAATGTTTTTAAGTAGCAAACATGGTACAGATAAACTGAAAGTATTAATCTATGTTAACACTTTCTTGCTTGTAAAATTTTAGGAATGATACACTGAAATTTGCAATGCTAATTTCGACTTTCAAAGCAACAGAGATGACTCAACAGGAATCTTTGCTCAGAAAAACAAAAGACCAAGATTTTCCCTTTCCCATCCTTCCTTGCTCTGTAAACACTTTCTGGTAGCAATGGAATCACCATAAGTTTGGAACCATAATCACATACAATTATATCAACATACCCTCCCAAAAAAATAAGTAAAGAAATGTGTCAGACCTATTAGCAATAGCTCTCCAGCATCTTCTGTTTTACCCAGTGAACTGATCCATCCAAACCAGCTAAACCAGATGGATGGGAGAGTCTGAGGGCAACTAAATACAGAATAATTTTGACAGCTTCACCATTTCAGAAACATACTCCTCTGTTCCTCTCACAAACAGAATTTTGCCCATTTCTTTTTTTTCCAGCTAAATTGGCATTTACTGCTTGTTTTCTGCTTTTCAAATAAACACATGACACGTGAAATTGGTTAATAAACAGTATTTGAACTTATGCTAAATAAGGGGAAAATACCTTGCGTAAACAGCTGTTTTCTGCAGTTATTTGATGAGTTTGATTTGTACCATTTTGTCACACTGCAGTAATGAGCATTCCTGAAAGAAATCAAACATTTTGCTTTATGAGACAGTTGAAAAAGTGGGTTTGATGATTTTGTCGCATCTCCATGTATAATGTATGATGAACTGTACTCTCTAATTTAATATAAACTCCATTTTTAACAAAGTTTATGGAACTGTAGCTTCTTAATAATGGCATTCATTTGTTAATCTGCTTTCACTAAGCGTTATCTGTTAATCAGTACAAGTGAACATGGGAGCATCATATATTAAACCTTCTCTAAAACAAGGGAATGTTTTCAAAACAATATTTGGTTTAGTAAGAGGGAGGGACATAATAAATCAGGACATTTGCTGTGTAATCAGAATTTCAATCAAAAGAAAGGGGAATAACATTTAAAAGAAATGGTGAAAGAAAACTTTTATAAAAGGAATATTTTATAAGATGTGAACATCAACTACTTAAGTCTGAACAACTATGTCCTTTGTAGCTATTTAATTGGACTTAAGACTATGCCCCACATATTCCACATAAGTGGACTTATATGTTATGTTATATATATATAGTATATAACTATAGGCATATATATGCCTACATGTAGAGTGTGTGTGTATATATATCCATTCTCCCCATATATATACTATATATGTCATAGTTCACTGTTATTCTTGAGAATTAAATTTTTAAGCATCCTGTTACTGATGGGAAAGTCTGGGAAGTGGTGGAAGCTTTGAAGTAATGGAAAAAAAATCTGTATAAATAAAGCTATAGGCAACATGTTCTCTGAGTGTTACCTGCACCTGGTCAAAGAAACAGCTCCTACACTGGGGTAGTTAAAGTTACTCTTGTATAAAATAGTCTGCTCTTATCAACACTTTACCTCCACTCAGGTGAAGCCAGAGAGGCTCAGACTGCAGGTACAGACCATGCAGAACTCACAGAAGCAGCTGTTGAGAAAGGTCTGATTTGGATGTCTCAGAAACAGCAGGAAATTCAGA
>NW_008687656.1:43084-69956 GCF_000695815.1 Acanthisitta chloris | reverse complement strand
GCAGGAAGCTCAGTGCAACTCTCTCTAGAAGGTAAAACTGTGTTTGGTGCCTGAGCAATGAAGTTTCCTTCACAGCAGGCCAGAATAAACTTCCATGGGCTAATCAGCACATCAGCAAAAGGCCTTTCAAGGACTGCTTGTGCTGGGGGACCATTTATAATCCTTGCTTTCCCTGCTCTCCTCTTGCAGGGAAGAGTTCTGGCTAGAGGACAAGTTGAATGAAAGCAAGAGGCTTCAGAGAGCTCTCTGTTCCCTCCAAAATCTGTTCTGCTCTGCATTTTCTTTGTTCTTTCATTCATCCTGCTCCCTTTCTCCCCTCAAGGGAGGAGCAACAAGCTGCAGGAGCAGATGTTTCTAATTTCATTAGACACTTCATACTGATACACAGAGCTTTACTTCCTAGTTAAGCAATGAGAAGGTTTCATGTATCTCACAGGAGTAGCATAATTCTCAGGAGGGGCTAATATATATATATTTAACCATCCGAAATTTTCATATATCTATAGTAAAACATAAATAGCCAAATCAGTGCCAGAGATTACTATGTTATTAGGAACGTGTAGCTAAGTGAGATATTTAAGCATTCTTCTCAAAGAAGAGCAAAATTAAAACTATCTGCATGAAACCTACATGAAAAACTCTCATATAGTTTCAAAATATCTTTCTCCAAATGCCTAGGTGCTTTTTTAAAAAATGGATTTTCTAAAACATTAAGCATAAAATAAGTTCAATCCATATACTCCATTTCCCCCCATAATTTAGCTTTCTTCACCTACTTCTTTATCCCTCTTGATCCCAATTAGTGAATTCTTCCAAAACTTGTTAATCCAGAAAAACAGACAAAACAAAACCTACATCCTAACTTATTAAGTGCACCCAACTGGAAATTTTCTGGTTTAAAAGGAAAAAGCAAAGCCAAAAATTAACTTTCTGTTTCCCTTTAGGACTTAGTCTGTCCTGAGCCGTAATAGCATAAACACAGTTTGGGTCTGGGCCTGGTTAGTCAGCCCTGACAGAGAGCAGCCACCCAGATTTAAGGACTCCTATGAAAGAAATACAGCTTGATGAAATCATAGTCTTAAAAGCTGAGGAAATGCCCATTTTCTTATAAATCAGGCTCCTGCAGCAGGATAGAATTGTTAGTTTTAAATGGGAACAAAAGCTCAGTGTCCAAATGAAAAAAGTACCTGAGAAAGGAACACTGAAAACTCACTTTGTGCTGTAGCTGATGGATGTGATGAGGGAAAAGTTTTTTCCTAAAGGTGTCTCACCACTCCAAGGTGGGTGAAGGAGGGAAATTGAGGTTAGATGTGAGGCAGAAGTTTTGCCTGTGAGGGTGGTGAGACACTGGCCCAGGTTGCCCAGGTTGGCTGAGCCTTGAGCAACCTGCTCTGGTGGGAGGTGTCCCTGCCCAGGGCAGGGGTTGGGGCTGGATCACCTCTAAGCTCCATTCCAACCCCTAAATTATATGATTCTGTGTTGTATTTCCCTCACATTCTCCCTCTGTGATGGTTCTGTGGGTTGGAGAAGGTGTTTATAGTTAGGCTGGAGAAGCTCATCTGACAGGAATATTGTCATAATGTTGTAATCGCAGTCACTGAGATTATATGAGTTTAGAGTTCCCAGAAATTTCAGCCTAAGAATTCTTACAATTAACATCATCATTTAAAATTAGGAAGCATAGGAGTAATATTTTACTGACATATGTGGGACCCAGCAAAGCTTAGAAAAACTCCTGCAAGGAGCTAATTTGAACATAGTTTTTTTTTTCAAAGCAAGATTAGCACCCCCTGAGTGTGACAGAGTTCCTACACTGAAAACACAGCACTGGGTTTAATAAGATGTATGTATACAGAGTAAAATGGGTTGTATACAAACTCTAAGGAGTGCTTTAAGAATGACTCAGTCTAGCTATAAGGAATATGATAATTTTAAAAAACAAACCCAAAACAAACAAAACCATAACAAGAAGAGAACAGTATAATCTGAAAATGCTGGAGGGAGAAGAGAAATGGTAAGGAAAAATTTCCATTTCTGCAAAGGATGACATGACCAATTTCAGGAACAAAAGAAGGTGAAATAAAATAACCAAACCACCTTCAGTAGTAGAATAAATTTCTCTTTTACCAAGCCATCTAACCTCCCCAGCTAACTTCATTGCTGGAGCAGCTGTGGCAGAAGGCTGTTAGAAGACTAATCTAAAGTTTAGTTGTAGTCTCTTGCTTTTCTTTTCTTCTTCTCTAAATCTGTCTAGTTCTAGGAATGAATTCAGAAGAAAAAAATGTATTTTTACTTCTTTCAAAATATAGCTGAATGAAACAGATGAATATCTTAAAAATAAAATAAAATACAAAATTCAAGATGCTTTGCCAACAAATTATGAACTGCTGTGAGTAGCTCCGAAAATGCAATGAGCTTTCCAACCCTAAACTTAAAGATTTAGTCTTAGGGTTTGTATTGTCAAGCATAAAATCTCAGGGTAAAGTCTCTTATGAGAGAAATAATTTGGATCCCTTCTGACAAGGAACAAACAGCACAGAGAAAGAACATGGTATCATGTCCCAAAGGGATGACAAACTTATTCACTGCATATTTCTTTCTTTAATTTTATCAAGAATTGCAGTTTCTAAACCATTTATCTAAGCAGGCAAGTTAATTAAAAACCAAAACCACTACCAAGCAGATTAATATAATAAAGCATTTCTAAAAATCACAAAAAAGCCCTATAATTTTATCGTGTATTTAGTCAGTTTTGTATGTCAGAGCAAAGCAATGGAGGATGTCCTGTGGAAAAAAACAACAGTGTGAATAAAACATCTTGAATATGAGAAAAGGCCATTCAGCCTAAAGAGGATTGGCCTTCATAATGCACATGCTCCCCTAGGATGGTGGCTAATTGCTTCCTGAATGACTTTTCCCAACATCTTTACCCACTGCACCATTCATATGTATTACAGCAGAGTGAACCAGAAACACTTTAGATGTTCTGAAACTGTCTTTAGCTTCAAATTATACCCCATCCCTCTAGTTTTTGGTGTGGTTACAACAGTAAAGAGTGTTGATTTTACAGACACTACTCAGGTTTTAATAGGTCTTTGTATTTTCTTCCCAGCTCTATTGAAAGTTCATATTGTCATTATTTTCTCCTCTAAATTTTACCCATCTACTTGAATAATTTGACCAAATCTGCTCTTTTCTGCAGTCATACTGTGCCTTGACTCACCTTCAGCTCTCCAGAGGTGCTGCTGGAACAATAAACTGGGATAATCCCACTGTTTGAGAGCATAACAAGAAATTAGGGATTGCATTTAGTGTACTCTTGACCGAGTGCCTCTAGGAACATAGCACTGAAATGCAGTTAAATCATGAGGTTTCAGCAGATATATTACCACAAGAAAAGAAGTTGGTACATTTTCCCTTCTTCATGGCATAAACTACTTTCTTCTGTTTGAGCACATACTTGTGCAGCTTCTTACTTACTTTATAATAACTCATTTGTAGAGCTAAGTCGAAAATGGTCATAACATTACACATATATAGAAGGGAGATACATAAAATTACTTTTCCCCTGTCTGCTCCAGCTGGGAATTTCATGCTAATCTACTGCTAGCCAATATCCTTCCACAGATTGCATTTGTAGTAAAGTGGATCTTATATATCCACAGCTGCAATAAATTGGTTTTGTCCAAACCATTTTCTATATCTTTAAACTCTCCCTAAACATCCCAAGCAACTACAGCTGTGGTTTGCCTTTGCAATTTAGAATAAAAATAAAAATCTGAGTAACGGTTTGAACTAAAAAAAAAGTCCTGAATTTTAATCTAAACAGGTGTTTTTTGAATTATAAAACTGTGAAAGAAAACTTTGCAATGTAATTAAATCCAAATTATCCAATTTCATGCCTATTAATACTATGAAGTCGAATTGTTTCTTAATCTACTTTGAAGGGTTGTTTTGATATTCAAATTGCCACTACAGAAAAAATGTGGGTGTTTAGGAAGATATCAAGTGGACTTCTGCTGAGCTACCAGAATTCACAGTCATCTACTTGTTGTGAGTGTGGAATACTCAGCATTTTGTAAGCAGCTTGGATTTCTGGAAGTATTTCTCAGCTGATGAGATTTTAGTGTAAAGAATAAATATTTAGCACACAAATAGATAAAGATTTTTTTTCAAAAAATATAGAATAATTAAAGGTATTACTTGCCATTTCATATTAAATGTATAGATGTTGGAAGTCAGACATGTTTCTAACAGTGATACTCAGTGGGATAACTTACAAATAGCAGTCAGACTGCAGAAGTCCTGAATGGAAGTTGGGTCATATTTTTAAATGTAAATTTTATCTCAAAAAAAATGGCTTGAAAGACAAGGGACTAGATAAAATTTGCTACTCGTTCCCTAGTGAATGTCAGAAAGAAGATTTCATGACCTTAAACACTACTATTAAGTCTAATGCAATCACACACTCTACCTGTGCAATCAAGAGCATCCAAGGTACTAAAGGATAGTCTGAAGTAATCAGGACCTCTGACCTCCTTTTAAGCTCAGTTATCCCTTAAATTGTTAAATTTCCTGATAGGTAAAATATAAATGTTTAATTTGTCCTGCTGACATTTCATAACTATACCAAAGCTGACAGTACTGGAGAACTACAAGTTTGGAGCAGATGAGCAAGCAGGAAAAAAAATATAGATTTATTGCTCTAACCAAAGTTATAGTTGTGGCTTTAAAAAGAGGATAATGAAATGTAACAAGAGAACAGTGAGAGAAAAGTTACAGGATAAGTTTGCAAAATACTTTGAAAGTGATACAACAATTTTTTCTCCTATTTCAGTCCTAAATCTGTGTTGCTCAACTATTCTTAACCTGGAATACTTATCTGCAAGTCACTATGGATCCACTTCTGCCATTCACACCAACACAAAGTTGGCTAACATTTGACCCCCATGAGACACGTGACTAGGGTCAGAAGGCAAACTCACAATGTCAAGCCATACCTTTTTTCCCCCTCAGCTCTGTGAATATCATCTGCATCAACAACTTTATGTATAGAGGGAAATCAGAGCACATGATCCTGATGCTGCTTAGAACAGTATTCTGATGCATAAATTCACAGAGAAAAACCTAATTCCTATATATGACTCTGTATCAATATGCTTCTGATTTACATCTGTATTGAAATCAACCATAATCCATCTTTTTAGAGACCACTCTGCTGGATAGCCAGAACAAAGCCATCCTGATAACAGCCTTTATGTGTTGCAACCCACCATGGACAGGAGATAAAATAAATGGTGTGACAGAGGGATACACCACTGGTGTCAGGATAGACTTGATATCTCCATAACTGTTATTCCATTCCACTGGCAATGAAACCACCAACATTGATATAATTTATAGCATCCAGACTACTTAAATCCTCCTATGAGTTACAGAGATAGCAGACCACTGTTGTACATAAAACTAGATTAATTTTTCTCTCTGTATTGTCTTCCTGATTTTTGCCTACAACAAAGAGTATAAAATACTGTATCTGTGATTCTAAGATGCTTAGTAGGTTTTGGAAGTCACCCAGATGCTATTGAATTAAATGGGAGCTATGCACTCATACACATTTCCACAGAGGCACTTAGGGACCTCTATAAAATATGTTTTGAATGGAAACGAGATGCCTAAATGCCTTGTATAACTCAGTTGTAGACATCTTTCATATTTGTAGGCTCCCAACTACATCAAAACTGTCTGGTAAAATTTACTGGTTGGTGAACAATATTCACATCCTGGATGATGTGTATTATTTCACATTTCCTATCTCTGTAAAGCGTATTGGGAGGAGGAGGAAGAAGACCTTCAGGTAACCTTGACTAGAGACAGTGTTTGCACATTCTATGCAAACCCCAACTGCAGGAGTGAGGGTGAAGCTGTTGAACACTGAATCTTTCTGGTGAATCATAACGAGAGAAGAAGCTCTCCTGATTCATCACAAGAGCAGTGTGCAGCATTCCCCACATTTCATCTTCCTTACCTGAATCAGAAGCTTTAATGGTTTTACATGACCTATGTTTCGACAGAAAAAGAAGCTTCTGAGAAATAAACAAGTGAAGATCTACAGCATATTGTCTTGTACAAGATAAATTTCATTGAGCTTAGCAGAATTACAGCACTGCAGAGACCAAGGGAATATATTCAAATGTACTGCAGGTTATGTTCTAAAAGCTGGATTTAAAATTCTTCAGTGATGAAATAGTTCCTACTTAGTGAATAGCAGCTGCTCTAAATTAATCTATATTGATTAAATTTCCTCTTGCTTCACCAAAAAAAGAGAAAGCTTTTAATTTAGAACATCACTGTAACATCTCAATTGAAACAATTGCAAGATGAAAGCAACCACATGATGTCAGCAAATATTATCACACCCCTAAATCACACTGAAATTAGTCTTCTAGAAACCCAAAGGTTCTTTCTCCATCACTTTCTCTGGTGGCTCTTGATATTCTCTGATCTATGTTTCCCAAGCAAAGTCTATTTTCGGTTTTGGCATCCCCATGATACACAGCCCTCCTAGTCCACTTTTTATCTTTTCCATTTCCCACACCCTGTCCTTCTTCACTTTGCTTTTCTAAGGTTCAAAAACACACAAGATGAGTTGTGCCCATCATAAATAATTGAAAGAATTACTCAGGATACAATCACAGAACACACTGCAGGTAAATGATGGATTTTTCTCGCACACCCTCTGAGCTGAAAATATGCCTAACATGCTACAGAGCCTGAGCAAGGCCTTCTGAATTTGAGCTAATGCATCCAGACACTCAGCATGCAGAGACTGTTCACATCTCCAGGCTAAACTGTTGGATAAAACACCAAGTAAAATGACCCTTAGAGTAGACGTATTTTATTTTTAGAAGTTGTTTTAATGACTTGAACAGAAAGTGTGTCAGAAGCAGAAATTAGTTTGAATGTACAATAATGTAAAGCTAACAGGGAGTTGCTTATATATTCAAATAGAGTTTATACTTGGCTTAAAAAAGATATTTTGGACTTATATTTGATTCTTGAAGAGAACTGCTCACCTGAGTAAAGCAAAGAAGATTGGGCTACTTATTTCTTAGGCCCTCACTATGGTTTTTGCAGCAAGATGAGTTTCCATCATACAAAGCTGAGATCTTTTCACATAGAACTGCACTACCCTGTTTTAATAGTCACATTCATATGCTTTTGTTTACACATAATAGAGCACTTTGAAATTAAAAATGTTGATTATTCTTGGTTTGCATTCAGATATTCTTAATCTTTTATTTCGCAGTATCCTGGGTGAGTTGATGCATATATTCTGTGTTTCCTCTCTTATAGAAAATGAAATAAATAAACAAGTAGACTTGCAGAATTCTCTTTTTATTGCTTTGTGCTTTTATTTGTTGCTATTTTGTTGTGCATAATTCTGTGTCTCTGACACCAAACTGTACTTGATAGCTCTTTGAAGCTTTAATTGTCAGCTCTTCCCCCTCCAGTTTTTCTAGACTTCATATACAGTTCATGTCTCTAAAACAGTAACTCCCACTTGCTGGATTTAATATTGTTTTCTAGAAACATAAAATCATGTCCCAGTTACCCCCTTTCAACAACATACAGTGCTATTTTCCTATCATCTGCAATAAAACAGGGAGAGATAACACATAAATAACTATATTAACACTAAACATGTTCATTAAGTGCCTCATTTTGAAAATGTGTTACAGCTGGCCACTTATACTTGGCTGGAAATCAAATAATACAGGACAAGCAGAAAATAAATAGCTGACTCTGATATGATACTCAAATAAATTATGCCAGGCTAATCTATGGACCATTTACATGAATGAGATGAGTGAGACAAAGTCTTCCCTTACTGAACTCAACCCCAGTGGAATCAAAGCCTCATTCCTGGTGCATAAGTCAGGTACAGGGTGCAGAGTATTAAAAGTAGTTTGAAAAATGGTAAAACTGATGCAGCATTTTATGGTCAAAACACCACAATAACAGCATTTTTAGTATGTACTGTGGTAGCTGCAGATCTGTATTATATAATGCTGGGGATCACTTTTCTTCCAGCTGAATTTTCTACCTAAAGTCAAGTGCTGACAAAAGCTCATTCATTTTAGTCCTACACTGTCACTTGACTTGTTGGAGCAGCAGTGAAAATAACTCCATACTGTGGCAATTTGTAACCTATTTACCTAAGACTTCACAGCTCAGCGCTTTATTTTTTAAAACTGAGAAAGCTTTGTAATGATTTTTCAGTTTAAGAGACTTATGGTAGAATAAGAATGTTTAAAGAAGAGGATAAATTGCAGAGAGACTGATGGAGGAAAAACTATCTAAGGCTTCCAAGCCTGTGATTGTAATATTTAGTTTGCTTCTTTCTGACTGAGGGAGTTGGGGCTGTTCAGCCTGGAGAAGACAAGTTTGTGTGAACATCTCAGAGCAACTTTTCAATATCTGAAGGGCCTACAAGGAGCCAGAGAGGGACTCTGTGTTAGGAACTGCAGTGATAGGACAAGAGATAATGGGTTCAAACTGAAGGAGGAGAAGTTTAGGTTAGATATTAGAAAAAGGTTTTTTACTGTGAGGGTGGTGAGACACTGGCCCAGGTTGCCCAGGGAGGCTGTGGCTGCCCCAGCCCTGGCAGTGTTCACAGCCAGGCTGGATGAGCCTTGAGCAACCTGATCTGGTGGGAGGTGTCCCTGCCCAGGGCAGAGGGTGGGACTAGATGATCTGCAAGGCCCATTCCAACCCTTAAATTCTATGATTCTATCATTTAACCAGTTCTTTTTCTAATCCTAGTCTGAGTGTTTTCTAATCATGCAGATCTATGATGTCACTTCTGCTTTTCAAATTAGTGCTGTAGTTCCTTCTTGGCCTAATTATTAACCAGTTTGAATAAGGTATTAATTGCTTCCTTGTTCTGTCAGAAGGCAACATAGTTCCAGTATAGGAGCAGACCTTAAGCTCTGAACCTAAAGCATTAGGTCCAGGATAATTCTTACAGTTTGGCCTTTATGCACCATATACTTCCACCTAATTGATGTTTCCATGGGCCTAAATTTATTTATAGCTTTCATGTATTGCATAATTAGTAAGTTGGGGCCTCATTTTTTATTCATCTTACTCTAATTTTAGCGTGATTTACTTCATTGGTATCAATGGTGTTACTTCCTCACATACCAATATTAGACCCTGTATTATTAATACGTATATAAATATTGCAAGGATTATTTAATGCATCCAGGCCTGATTTCAGATATGTGCTTCTCATTTGCATGAGAGAAAAATCACTCCTCAAGGGTATTCAGCATCTCTGTTTTTATAGCTTAAAGGTGAAAAGTCTTTGTTGTGTTTGGGACTTTATTTCTCACATTAAAATGATCAGTTGGTATTAAAATAAAAACCCAAACACCTCAAAACTGTATTCCTTAATGGGATGAATTCACATCAGCAATTTGCCTCATTAGGCATACCTGTTACTAGATCACTGGAGATATCAAAGCATCTAAATCAATTTCTTAAGCAATTCCACATCACATCCTCTTTCAACCGTTAGTGCTTTGCTAAATTAACAATCTGAGAGCATAAAGCTGAGGGGTAGGGTCAAATCGTATACAAATGCCTCTGCAGGATGTTACACTATCAGTTTGTGTCTCTAGGGCTGTGGTGTGTTGTTTTCTGATTGCTTTTATTTACTGTATCTTTTTAGATATATAATCAGACAACTGCAGGTCAGATTTGCTGCTTACAATAGAAAGTTTTATCAATGTTTTGTATAGAAATCCTACCCTAAAAATAGCAGCATACAAATGGACTTTTAATCTCTGCTCTGATGTTTGTACACACTTATCTTTCTTTTCTTTCATACCCCTAATTAGTTGTACTTATCTTACATTCACTAAGCAGACAAGTGATAATTATAAGAATTCATAGCCTGATTCTAATCTAACATTTGTCAGTTTTACACCAGGTTGCATCACTGCCTTGCCAGCATTAATTCAGAAGACCAAAATCAGGAATTTATTGCTTAATCTACATCACTATCTCTACTCCCACAGTTAAAAAATTATAGCTATTTCTTTGAACTAGAGAGATGTGAAATCATCTTCTCTGGTTTAGAATATCATCATTGCTCACTTTGTTGTTCACTATTAGTTATGCTGAACATAATTAATGAGCTTGCAGTGTGTGCAGGAGAAGATTCCCCTCTGTGAGGTCTGTTCCTGTAAATTAGCCAGTGCCAGGAAATGTTGTCCTGCCTTGAGGTCAAGTGACATGGCCTGGTCATAAAGGTCTTTCTCCCTACCATGCCTCTATGTATGATCATATTCAAACTACTTTTTGGGATCAACCTTTGGTCGATGTTAATCCACCAAATCGTAGACAGGAATTTTATATTGAGATTCGTAGTTGGTGCAGGTCAGAGCATATTATGAGTTCCACAGTAAGCTGAACCTGTCATGACACAGGTTGGTTTACAACGTAGGTATAAGCTTCAAACCAAAGATTTAGGTGTAAGACCTCAATTGGAGTCATAGAGAAAATGTCAGAAATCATCTATAGTCTACATAAATGAAATTACACTGAATCCATTTTAATCCAACAGTAAGGATGGTAGAATTACTTGTATTTTCCAGAAAACTGAGAGCTTCTGGTTTTATTTCTTCCTTCTCACCCCAAACCTATCCCTGAACAGGTGACTGTGCAGCTACTAAAGGTCTTTGGCCCCTTCTGAATGTCTTTGTATAATGTAACAGTCAAAAATAGATTCAAAACCACTTCTACCTCACAGGGAACCTTGTGCATTAAGAGGATATTGAAAAAGTTACTTGATTTGCAAAGGTTTCATCTCTTTTCCTATCAATTTTGGGCTATGCAGATATTCTTCAAGGCCTATGTCACATCCTCTTTGGAGAGAGACAGACAAAGGAAGATGATGAGCAGGTCACATGGCTCTGTTTCTGAGATCTGTGGTTCTACTTGTCAAAATTCATCCCGAGATTGTTCCTTCCAGCTCTGCATTTTTGTCTATACTCTTTTTGACACCACTTTGTCTTCTGTCTGCAAAACTCAAACCTCCTCTTCAGAAAAGAAAAGAAAAGAAAAGAAAAGAAAAGAAAAGAAAAGAAAAGAAAAGAAAAGAAAAGAAAAGAAAAGAAAAGAAAAGAAAAGAAAAGAAAAGAAAAGAAAAGAAAAGAAAAGAAAAGAAAAGAAAAGAAAAGAAAAGAAAAGAAAAGAAAAGAAAAGAAAAGAAAAGAAAAGAAAAGAAGAAAAGAAAAGAAAAGGAAAAAGAAAAGAAAAGAAAAGAAAAGAAAAGAAAAGAAAAGAAAAGAAAAGAAAAGAAAAGAAAAGAAAAGAAAAGAAAAGAAAAGAAAAGAAAAGAAAAGAAAGAAATAAGGTCTCCATTTTCTCCTACCAGCACTGATTTAGCATGTCATGAAGGGTTTTTTTCTCACCTTTAGAAGAAGGCTCAATGACCAGAGATGAAGAAAAAGTCATTAATTCTTAAAGACCAATCACCCTCTAGCAATTTCTTCATTTATTGCTCTTCCTTATTTCTCTCTATTCTCTCCTTTCTGTGGTTTCCTTTCTTACTTTCCTAACTCCCTGTTTGTTTTTGTTTTAATAAAAACCTCCTCACACAAAAGCTCTCTGGCTTCTGTAAAACACAACTCTATGCTTTATGCAGAATAAAATGATAGAAATCATATTATGTAACAAAGCCCTTAAAGCACCTACAGGAAATCAAATTCTGTAGCAGAGCTGTCAGTGAAAATGGTGCTGCTTTTATGTCTTGTCTGAACCACAGCAAGGAAGGTATAGCAGCCTGGAGGTTGACACCTGCTTAAACATCAGCCATCAGCCTGATTCTTTTAGGTACAGCATCATCTGAATTTGTGCCACAGTCTCAGGTTAGTCACATTTCCCATGTCAAGTGTATCTTTGCTTGCTAAATGTGCTCACCACAGAGGTGATGGGCTAATGATTGGACTCTATAATCTTAGAGGTCTTGTCCAACTTTAATGATTCTGTGATTACTTTAATCTGATAATGACCCTGATTACATAAAGATTCTCATTTATGCCAAGCCAGGAGGACACAGTTATGCTTTTCCTGCTCTCCTTTCCTGTCACTGCTGTCATCAACCCAGGATTACCATCCTCTAGATTCAGACAAACCAGAGAAGCCTCTTTCAATAACTTCTGCTTCCCTCCCTCCACACTAAAGATTATGAGATTGAAAGCTTGTATTCCTCTACATTTTTATCCCAAGAGCTGAAATGTCACAGGACAACAGGCAGAATAGAGTTTGTGGTTTCAGATGGGTGTTCACATTATCAGTTTTATCAGTATTTTGCAAGGCTCCAACAGGGACATCCATACAGGCATTAAGTGGTTACAAGACATTTAATCTTTTTTTTTTTTTTTTTTTTTTTTTTTTTTTTTTTTTTTTTTTTTTTTTTGAAAGACCATTTTGAACTTTTTTTTAGCCTCTTCATGGTCAGCACAAACTCAAGTGCACCTGTGTGGTTTTTCCAGCTAGGTGTTCATCAACTTCTGAGGGGTTTATGTCCTGGATTTGCCTCATGACCCAATGGTACCACCTACTGTAGGAACTGCTTGTGCTCTTCACTGAGATGACAGTGGAATATTTTTTAGTGCTCAGAGTGACTATTGGGTACTGATCAGACAAAACCTCTGTTCTACTTGCCCTATGGACCACGGTGGCAACTCACATACTTGGGAGCAAGACAAAGCCATTTCTAGGTCCTTTATATACTTTATGCTTTCTGAAAGGGATAAATCCTTCAAATCTCTTCCTGCCCTAAGGAAGTAGACACAACCAGGCAACTACAACCCTTGGTTAATTCTCCAAAAGAGCAGTTTTTACTCTTTAGCAAATCTTAATATTCAAAGCAGGTACTAAAGGAGATTAGATATTTTCTTTATCAGAATTCCACTTAACATTTTCGCCTGGTCCTTGATCATCAGACAGTTCAAGGGTGCTAACTAAAATGATGCATATTTTGACTATAGGATCTCATTATTAATTTTCAGTGATTTCACTATTTACTATTATTAGTTTATAAACTTTTCATGGATATTAACATTCTATTCATAAAGTTTTAGCCACTCCTAACTCACTGTAAAAACTTTGCAAATACTTTTTGCGTGTTTAAGTTACTGCAATATAAAAATTATTTAGTAGCAAAATTTTGTCATCTTAACTCCCCATTACCTACTAACCATTACAAGTTTAAGAATTCAGACTAATAACTACATGATTCCTCTCATCCTACAATCTCATAATAAGCCATTCAGTCCATATCAGCTCTCTGACAATGTACATGCAAATCTATCATAACTGAAAAATACCTCATTTGTTCAACATGCCAAGTGAACAAGAAGCTTTATAAAGCCATTATCTAATTGTTATTGTTTAATCTATTACAACTGCTGTATCAAGGTCCTTCTTTTTTTCCCCCAACAATAAGACACACTGAAATATTGATATTTTGTTGTTTTTTTTTCTCTGCGGATTGGCTTTTGGTGAAACACTCAGCATTGCTTCTGTTAGTAAAGAGCAATTTCTGAAATGGGAGGGACTATTAATTAGGCATTCATTTTATATCAGAATATGCATTTAACACTATTTTTTTTCTGTTGAAAAGCAAAAACTGGCAGACAAATAACTCATAAATGACACTAATGAGCACTGGGAGATGGAGTGGAAAGGCTTTAAATGTGTCCCATTATTTAGCAGGGTAATTAAGAGTACAGCTCTACCATGGCATTTTATTACAGAAAGAGATAAGACCTCATCTTATTGCAAGCAGGTGTTGTAATGAAGCAAAGAGAGATCATTTTTATGAGGTTCTTCTGGTCCAAAAAGAGGACAAATTTATATTATGCCACTTGAATTTGAGAAGTAAGGCCACAGGTTTTGGGAAACAAATGGGGCAACAGAATATCATGTGTAAAGCCACTTCCAAAGCTGCTCATTCAGATCATCCCCAGAGGATGAAAAAAGGACATTTCTTCTCCCACACCTTATAAAGGCAAGTTTGGTTTCTCACAAATGTTTGGTTTAAGGAACTCTTATCAAACAGAACTCACTGCACGCAAATGGCATCGCAGTTCAATATAAACTACATGCCATGGCAAATTACTTACGGTAAAACCAAGATTTCTGCTGTTTTGATTTATTATGAAGGTATAATCCTCCATAAATATTGCCACTAAACTTTTGTAGCATGTCTTTAATAATTTTACACTTTTTTCATTAACATTTCATATTAAGTGTTGCAAAATACAGACACTCTCACATGATAACGTACAAAAGATCTGGCATTAAATTGAGTGACTCAATATTTACAACAGTGTAATTGCAAGATGATTTTGGGCTAATGTTCACTGGTTATAAACTTCATGAGTATATACAGAACTCACAGGGCAGAAAACTATAATATTTGATTATCCAGACCACAAGTTACATTACTTTCATCTGTCTAAAAGAACATTGCAGCGAATCTGAGGAGTTGGATTTTGAAGGGTGAGTTTCCTTATTTCTAGATGAAGATCGAGGTCATAATCTAGATCTGACTTCAGGTTAAAATACATGAATATAGGGATGAAACACTGTAATTTCTGTGTTACAAATACAATATCTTGGAGAAAGTTGCCTAGGAAAAAGAAAGCCTATGAGTCCAGGAAATCCCCCAATCTATTTTTACAAATAAGGAGTATTTTTGTCTGTCATACAGATGCCAGACCTCATCTTTCCCAGGTAGCAACTATCATCCCTTAGAATGCACTAAAGTTTCAAGGTCATTCATAGTAATTAATCAAAAATAAGCCTGTTTCAGACAACAGATACTGAGCAGTGTCCATAAGATTCATGCCAGCAGTTTTGGCTAGAATTAAAGAGAAATACAAATGCTATCATCTGATTCCAGCTCTGTGGAGGGAAAGCACTTTGAACCCTGAGATGGTGGCAACAATTTGACAAACCCTTTTGAGAAAGCAGAACCTGTACTTGTTATCAATTTATAGCTTTTGTGGCTTTCACTTCTACTACTGTATGCTCTAGGGTAAATAACTATTGATGGACAGTGACAAAGATTGTGTAGGGCACAGCCATCAGCTAATAAGTGTAAAACTGGCTGGATATCATCAAACCCCAGAAAACTTTCTGAACCTGGGAAGCACAAATTCATAGGCTGGTGATAGCTTCCTCTTTTTCTATTTTCCTTTATTCACAGGAGCTGGAGATTCGTTACACTTGAAATCTGAGGAAGTTAGGTGGTGAGATGAAAAAAGGAGCGAGATACAGCACGAAAGAAGTGTGGAAATTGAAATTTAAAGCATAGCTAATGTCATTTGGCTGATTTTGCTGCAAACCTATGGGGGAAAGAAAAAAAAATAAAAGTTCTGCAGTATGTAAGAAACAGTTTCTCAAGATGGTCTTGATTTTCTACTCCCCTGCATAGTGAATGCTCTGCAGTTGAAAGAGCTTGTAATTAATCATCTTTATATGGAGATTAAAGGAAAAGTGATGAAGCATGATAACCTACAACTTCTTTTGCTTCTTTTTGTAGTTGAGGGAATCTGTACCTCTACTACAAAGAGTGCAAAGATGGGGGAAGTTTCAGTGGATTGAACACTTACCCTTTCATCTTGCATTTCAAACAAATATTATAGTGTCATATTTGCTCATTTCTTCCTCTTACACTCCCTGTGTATTATTGTTTCTGATTGTCAGTTTAGCTTTGAATAGTGTTCTACAGGAAACCTGCAGGTGGCTTGACTGTTTCAGATGGTGAACATACATTTGGGTGGAATTGGGGTGGAAAAGACTCAATGCTTTGGTGAAGTGCAGAAAGGTTTCAGTCACTTTGAAACTGTTCTACACTTTGAGCCTCTTTAATACTTAACATCTCTAAGTCATTTCAGCATGACAGATGCTGGTCTAGGAGATACTGTAAGAGAAGAATTTTAAACTTCATTTTTTCCTGAGCAGTGATTAACCTGCAGCCCATGGAGAGACCTCAGAGGAGCAGATATTTCCCCACAGCCCTTGAACTCTATTTTGCCTGTGATAGCAATAGGTAAATAATCTCTCTGTCTTTATCTCATGAGCTTCTGATTTTTCCTTTTCTCCCACTGTACCATTGAGGAGGGAGACTGGGAGTAGCTGGGTGGGTACCTGTCAGCTGCCCAAGGTCAGGTGATAGATTCACTTTTCTTTTAAAGCATAACCTTATTTTTAAATTAATGGTTCCCAACCAGCTCCTGTTTCCAGCTATTTAGCACTTGCACATCCTTACACCGTAAGGAGATGCTTTTACCTGTTGAAGCTGAGAGAGAACCCAGGCCCAGAGGTCATAATTCAGCTTTGTCCCTCACTACACAAAAAGAAATAAATATCTTCTATTTAAATGTTATGAAAATCATGAATATATGTTTCTACCACCACAGAGTTAGGGCAAGTTTTGGAGAACCTTGAACACTTCACTGTTATTATAATATAAATTTAAGCTGCCATACCATTTAAAAGCTTGAAACTATAATAACTGAGAAGAAATTCCTCTGTTTATTTGCAGTTAATGTCTTGCTTCATACTTTATTGCTCACTGTCTTCTCTCTGTATCCATTAAACTTGTTGTGAGCCACAGAGAAAATACCAATTTTTGTCTATGTGGAATAAAGTAGTCTAAAATTTTACGCTTATTCAATTACTTCATGCCCTTTGTGGTCATTTATTCTTAAAGTAATAGTTAGCAATAATGACTTTGTACTAATAAACACCTAATGATGGCCTGAATTAGAAAACTATCCATATTATCCAGCTTTGGTGGTACAGTAAATTTGCTGGAAGGCATTAACTATTTAAAGCATTAAAATGTGACACAAAACCAACTGGTGCTTTCTGCAATCCTTTATTTTTATGCAAACTCCTTGCAGTAACATGACTGTACTGAATCTTCTAACCTGCCTATAGGAAGAATATTAAGGTTCTGAATTAGCCAAATTTGTGTAAATTGCTGAGAATGATTTGCTGTATAAATTGCACTTAATTTGTTTGATTGCTAAAGTGTTTAACCTTTATCTTCTTATTGAGAGTTTGCATTCTTCCAGCTCTTCTAGGATGATGTCAAAATATACTAAAGTGGCAATTGAAGCAGGATGGGTATGATTCAAAAGACTGAAATATTAGAAAGATGCATATAAATATGCACATTACACACAAGGAGGAAAACAATTGCTGTTCACTTATACTGGAGTTAACTCTTAAAATAAAAAATACATATTACAGAGCCTTGAGGAAGTCAAAGAGTCAAAATTGACTCCTACTGACTGCTCAGTTCCTTAACATTAAGGCCCTACCCATTAGCAGGTTTCCCAGCTGTGGCTCATTTCAAACTTCTTTTTCTCCACATCCTCCTTCCATATCAATGACATTATTCCAGCTGATTTATGCACTGAGGAGACACACTTCATCAGGTTAGATTAATTCACTAACTCCTGGGTGCTATTATAGGCAGATTCTGGCTCTGTGCATATCAGCTAACCAACTAAGGTTGGCACCTGACATGACAGAGATTAAATCTCTGTACTTCAGCACACATTTTATTCCATGGTCAGAGGTAGAGAAAGAGCACAAAGACTGAGCCATAAAACCTCAGGTCCTAAACACACAGAATCAAATCAGATTTTTTTTTTTGTTTCAGTTTAATGAGAACTGAAAGTCTGAGCCTGTCTGAATAGGGAGGAAGAGAATAAAAGGAACAGAAATAATTTCTCATGTTACCTCTCAAATCTACAACTACAATGCAGTAATACAGTTCTCAGCTCTCAGGAGCTGTGGGCTCCTAAGGATGTACTATTGCATTAACCAGATGTAGCAAACCAATCACCTGATATATTACAGCAGTGTAAACCTATTGTTCACAACTACCAATAGTGAATTTCCAGATGACTCAGCTCTGTCAAAATAGAATTTACTTATTTTAAAGACAAGCTGATTTCAATATTAAGTCAAATAACTCAATAAGTTAATGAAAAGTTAGACAAAGGACTCATGAAGACATTAGCTTTACTGTATAATTAACCACCACACCTAATGGAAATGATACTTTTGAATGACTTCTCAGAAAGGAAAAAGCTTTAAAGCTTCTTAGTGAAAATAATATGGTATTAAGAATCTACTACTAATTCAAATACCTGATGCAGTAACTCTACAGATTGCTTTAGCAGAGGCATGACATATTTGGACCAATCTCTAAAGGTACTTCAGAAATATTCCCCAACTATTGTAGTGGAAATGTCCTTTCAGCCCACAAGAGACAGGACACTATGTTAAAAAACCCCAATATTTATCCAGTATTAAAAGACAACACATGACCAATTTATGATTCAAAATGGTATTCTAAAATCTTGCTCATTTATTGCTAATTTTTTAACCCTTATTTTGTATTAATTTCCTCTCTATCTGACACTGTTCTTGCTGTACAAAAAAATGGCAAATAGTATGTTCTGTAATACTCTATTTCAGAGGCTTCTAGTTATGTTTGTAAGATATGTATGAATGCTATCAGTGGGTTAAAAACTGCCAGTGATGGAACCAGGAGGAATATGCTTGAAATCATTGCATTTCATTCTTTGGCTTCCTTGCCACAAGGGTTACATCTGCAAATGTTTTAGGCCAATCCATATTTTACTACAACACTAACAGAACCTGCTGACATAGTTCAGTATATCTAACAGCTTTGAACTCTGTTCTTATGTTTAGATTTCAGTACATTAACATCTTTGAGGTTAATGGATTTCCAAAATAAAATGCTCAAATTGCATTTTGGTCTTATTCACTCTGAGGTTATTAATTCTGCATTGAATTCTTCCATCTCTCCTGATGTTCAAGAGCAGCACTGATTGATATAAATAAGCCCCACATCAAACCAGTGCAAGACTTCCACTCCAGGTGATTCACATTTCAAGCACATCATAGTTTGAAAGGTACCTAGGAAGATAGAATGGGCAAAGAGCAATGTGAAAGTGATCTTTTCACTTAAAGAGACCTGCCAAAACCTGGAGAAGCCACACAACTGGCTGAAAAACCTCATAAAGTTTTACTTCCTCTTGATAAATGAAATTTAGTTTGTTTTAATAGTGTCTTGAAGTCCTTACACAGCTCTAGATCTCTCCTTTGTCTTCCAAATATCTTTTATGAAGATAACAACAGTGTACCTGTATCCTTGCTGCCTTTGTACTTGCAGAAGTAGGTGCTCTTCATGTGCTACTAGTGCCAAGGGGTGAAGATGAGTTTCTTGCCTGTGTGTATCCCTCAAACCTGTTTGGCTTTTATCTTTTCTGTATGCTAGAACAATGTGCACATTCTCAACATTAAACAGAGACAATAGACTAAGGTTTCTTTCCATTGAAGCTTTGCAGAGACAAAAGCCAAACCTCCATTGCATGTTCTGATGTCAATTGTCCCACTACCATGTGCTGTTTGAATGTTACCTATCTGGGTTAGTTGCCTTGATCACTGTGTCTATAAAAAGTACTTCAGATTCACTCAGGACACATATTCTGACACTGAAAAAAATCTGACATTTTCTTTCATTCTTTAGAATTTTAGCATAATGGCTAAGTTTGCTACAAGTTCAATAAGCTGCTTGATACTTTTCCTTCACAGACCTTTATCTGTGAAGGCAGAAAGATCTTTATCTTTCCTTCATCTTTCCTTCATAGATCTTTATCTTTTATCTGAAGAATTCCCTCTGGAATGCTCACAAGTCAACAGCTAAAAGTCTACACCAAATCTTCTCACTTCTGTTTCATTCTGTGTTATTTTCATGTATATTACAATTCCTTTTCCCACTCAGTACTAATGTTTCTTATTTTCACTCTTTCACAGAACGTTCCTTTCCCCTACTATCTTTAGGAAATCTATTCAATTAGATTATATTCAACTATATACAACTAGATTCTTTGTGATTTCCATGATTACGTGTGCAAAACTCATTTTCCAGTTTGTCCATGTTTCTTTAATGCACAGAATATTTGAGCCTTAACCAACACACTCAGTGATTTCCTATATTTCCAACAATTATAAAGGATTTGCTTGCAACTGCTATTTTACTGTGTACAGGCACTCCATACCTTCTAACTCTGGATTAGCAAGAACAGTTTCACTATCATTCCTTTCAACAAACCTTTAAAAAGTAAATATAAGCAACAAAAGATAAATATTTGCAATATTTACTATTCAGACCGTAATCTTTTACACTGTGCTCTATATTTTTTATGGCCATCACACAGCAGGAGAAGGTATTTAATTACATATTTTGATACATCTTGGAGAAACCAGCGCTTGGACCAAAGTTAACAGGTGTAATAGAATCACTCCAGATGATGACGAAATGAGAAAGAACTCCCATAACTCTGGTTAGCCACAACTAAAAGCAACTGGAGGATGTTTGAGCAGACAATATGGCTAAAATTATTTTTAAACACTGTATTTTTGTGTGATTTGAGTAAGACAGTGTTTGGAAGACAGAAGTTTTTTTATGATCTCCTATTGGGAATAGTCCCATACAAAGCTGCCTAGTGCTTTGAGAAATATATAAATAGGGTGACAAGTTACAGCTAAATTTAAGAAAGAAAATGTCAACTTAAGCTTAATGTTTTAAATCTCATTACTTACATGATTCTTGTGTGATACATCTGTAGCTGAGATCAATGGAAATTTAAAGTTTCCTCATTATGGAAGAAGAATTGCTCTTGGTATATCACTTTTCATTAAAATCTCCCTAAATTGGAGCATGTATCCCTCCCAACTCTTTTGCCAGAATATTTAGGACACTCCACTTGAGTTATGATTATTGTGATTTTTTTGATTTGTATTGAGAATTAAAAATGAGAAGTCAACACTCTCCTGTGACTGTTTTCCCCTCACTCTCTTCAGTATTAACAGTTCCAGTTGCAGGAAAAAATAAGACTATTTGAGAGCATTCTTCAAATTGTAGATGATTCACCTCAACTTTTACAGGAAGAGAGGCTACATATCAGGGAAGTGAGTGTACCAGAAAGGGGCATTATACATGGAGTTTTTAATGGAAAAGCCCATGGAAACAGAACTGCTGCAGTGCTGATCACTTCTCCCATTTCCAGCAGACTGGGAGATGGTGCCACGGGGTCAACTTATATTTTTATACGTGCTAAAGAAGAGGATTATAAGTGTGCCTGGGGCACTGCATACAGACATTCTGATAAATTAAAAAGTCTGTAAGTATAAAGTGTTTATCAGTTCTTACTGCTTGACAGCACAATATTCTTTTTGGGATTTGCTAAATGAATTTTCTCACCTTCTCTGTTCCTAAAATAAACTGCTCTTTACACCTACTCCACACTTTTCACTTCTCTTAAATAGTTTCACAGGCTCCCTCTGCTTGCTGCCTTTGTATCCTAGCCTGCAAGTCAAGCCCTTTTCTCACTGTACTCAGTAACTGAGGTGCTGCATCATCTGATACAACCCTCCTCTTCATTGCTGCTGTTTCACTAAGTAGGATCAATCCCCAGCCTTTGTAGTTTGCAGTTCTCCATTTAATTGGACTCATTTCTTGCCATTAGGACTCAGAACCTAATTCCCCTCTTTGTGTTGCCATCAATGCCTAAGAGTTCCAACCTGCTGCCTCCTAGTCTGTCACCATGAGCTGCAATCAAGAGTAAAGTCTGTCTACACTAACCCGTGGTAAATCAGTAGTGACATGGAACACAAAAACTCAGCCTAAGAGAGATCATTCACAGAAAATGGCAAAAATGACCATTTGTGTTTGCTTAACATAGATCTAAAGATTTCCAAGGAATATTTACTCATAAAATTCTGCTCCCTCGAGCTGCTTCATGATGACTGAACACAGCTCCTCACAGTGCCGGTTTGTGGAGATTCCTCTGGATTATGGGCTTGATGATGGGAGACAGAAGGCTTAATGCCTGAAGAAACAGAAGGGATGAGACTTGACTGTGCTTCAAGCTTAGAAATTGGGAAGTACTAGTAAACAAAGCAAAGAGAAACCTATTTCTCAATTTAGCAACATTAGGACAAAAATTCAAAGCAAATCCAACCGGGGTTTTTTTGGTTAAAAAAAGATAAGAATTCACACTTGATTTACAGAAAACTACCAGCTCTGTTGGGTCATTATTATCTGCTACTTTTGCCTCACAGTACTGAGATATTGTTCTGTGGTACAGAATATGACTTTTAACCAAGTCTCTAGCAAATAAATATGAGAGATATGTACTATTCTTCACTTGGGTGAAGTCTTAGTTGAAAACAAAAGGCTTAATAAAATAATGATAGGTCAGGAAGCAAAGGCTGAAGTAGGTTGAGAAGGCATAAGGAAGCAAAAACTTATACTAAATTGTGCTGCCAAAGACAACATAAAAATGTAATTATCCTCTGAGATGATTTCACCTATGGCTCAGCCCAGTGTAGTGAAGAGAAACATTTAAACCAGCATATAAATAAAAATATAAAGAAATCTAATTATATAACTATAATTTTTAGTTAAAAATTATATTTCTCATATTTTTCCCACAAAATTTAATCAAACAATATCTGTAACTTGTTATAGAAAAGAGAAGTTTTTAGTGGTGTTTAGCACCTCAAATTCTAGCTGAGATCTGACAAATCTCACAGTTGTACAGGTCATCTGGGTTTGATTATGAGATTTCGCGGCTGGTTTCTTAAGATCAGTGTTACTAATGAAATCCTAAATTCAATATATTAAATATTAAACCCAAAATATTAGTGATTTTGTTCTAATTTTAAACAAAAATGTAAATAGCTGAAAAGTGCTTGAATAAACTGAGGTTCAGTATGAATTAGTGCTTCAAAGATATTTTTATGAGTGAAAAACACAAAACATTTTATTAGTTAGCTGTGCTTTTTCAGGCCTTATTGTGTGCTGAGTGGTTCAGGAAAGAATTTTATCATCTTTACATTTGAATTGTTTTTCTAAACCCAAATTTTAGTGAGAAAGTATTTCAGAAAAATTTTGGAACACAGAAGATACATGTAAACACCTTTCCCAAGTTATCCTTCAAATTATTTTTCTGACTTGGCCATTTAAATGCAGAAATTATTATTGGTCACAATATTAGCTTGAGTTTCAAAGGGAAGAGTCTAATCAGATGAGAACAACATAAAGGTTTTGAAGCAAACTGAATTTTTTCAACCCTTTCTGAGTTTCAATACCTTATTAAATCTCACATTAAAAGTTCAATTTCAGTAAATCTATTTTTTTTTAATAATTAAAAGCAGTAGCTTTAATGGAAACTAATTTGAATTTCTAAAAATAACTGTTTCCATGAAATGACTATCAATCAATCAATCCCTCAGAGATAAGAGCCCTACTTTGTCCTGATAGCATTCCTGGGTTTATGGTACCCTCAGCTGTCTGTTTCCTGCAAAAATAGACTTCTTTAAAGAGCTGCTGGTCAATTATGGAAAAATCTTTTGCATCTTTTGTTCTGAAAAATCATGAATAATCTAATTTCTAGAGAAATCTGAAACTGGAATTAAAACAGATAAAGCCTGGACACAAAATTCAAGCAAAAACTGGACTCTACCTGCTGCAACAGATTATTTAATTTGTCTATCCTGTTACAGATTCCTATGGAATGGAAGCAAGTTGTCCTCATTTTACTTGGATAGGAATTATTAATTTCCCTAAAAGCAACTGTAGATATCTGATGAGGAAAACATTGGAAGAGTTAGCTAAGACATCCTCAGAAAGAGTTTAACCAGCCATAAAAGTCTTGCAGTATGTCCTGGGTACATGAGATAACCACTCCCTTGTCTTCAGGGACATTTCATATCTGAAATTTTACTGGAGATAAAAGGGTAAACAAACCAACAAAAAAAAAAGGAGGAAACTTTTGTTTCAGATTTCTTTTGGACCTGGATATTAATTACCTGCTAGAGGTAAGTGCAATTCACATTATTGTCTACACTTTACTGTTGAAGTAGAGGGGAGAGTTTGACCCTGTCTGGGGCAAATGGGATTGACCTCAGTGAGTAATTTGATATTTTACAGCATGATTTACACAGTGTGAAGTCTAGAGCAAATCAAAATGGTGATTTCATACCCAAATGGACCGAGAAAAGCTTAGGAAAGAGTCCTAGACAAAGCTATAAACCTCAGGGTTTCACTTTATAGATGTGAACTGGATGAGGTGAGTGTCTGATTGTCTGATCCATCCCAGTGTCTGGAGGTGTCCAGCAGAGGATGGGGAAAGGGACAGAAAGGTCACCACTGGTGCAGCCATACCTCAGCTCCATTTCACAATGAATTGCACAGTGATAACAATGATTTCCTGACACTCTCTAGAACCTTCTGTTGCTAAAAGTCTTCTCAAAATTACATTAACAATCCTCACAATGAAAGATGAACCCACCAGATGATGTTACATGCCTAGACCAGAGGCAGCTCAGCAAAGAGACGGTGGAAATCAGAGATCTCTTCAGAGGAGATGAGACAGTAGTAGTTCTGCTCTGAGTCTTTTACCTTCTTAAATTAAACTTCTGGACATGGTCTTTGATGAAACTAAATAAATTCTGGTTGAATTTCTCCGAAGTAAAAAGATAAGTTCACATAATCATAGTGAAGAATAATCAGGCACAAATAGAGATTGAATGCTTTACATAAATACTGCAATCCCAACAGCTATTAAAAATTCTTAGTACTGGAGTCAGTCTACTTCATCCTTTTGTAAATGTACAGTAACTATGTCTTGGTACAGACAAGACTATTATGTTTGAAATGCACAATATTTATTCTAATCAACTGCAGCAGCCACACATTATTAAAGTGTTCCAGATTTAAACTGAATTAATTTGCTTCAAGCATCTTTTCCAAACAAAATATGGTTAAAATGAATATTTGGCTTTGGGCTTTGTGTTTGGAAAGCTGCCAGAGACAGTAAAAAGGATGGCAGAATTTTCCATTTCATTTCCTTACCTCCAAACAGTCTTTAAGGCCAACTTCAAAATAAGGCATGAGATTTTGAGGGGAAACTAATTTACTTTTATTTTTTAATTATGTTAAATCAAGGGCATACCTATTATTTCAGGTTTTCAAATAGTCTTTAGGGTCATTAAGTAGCTTAATTACAAGACTGGATTGCTGAGGACATACTTGACTAAGAACAGATATGTTTGGTGTGAGGAAAGGTTATGACTTTATGACATGTAACAGCTCAAATGGAATAAAAAGCAGAATAACACAGCTCAGCTGAAAGCAGCTGTGGAGCCTGACTAGCTAGCTAGATGCCACAGAAGTACAAAACCACAGGGATCATGTCCAAGATCCCACCATAAATCACTGGAAAGACTGTCTGGATCAGGTCTCTGATGTAACAAGGCTTAATTTTTGTACAGAAAGATTATCTCTGCTTGCTGAAGAATTTTCATCCCATTTGGACCAAATCATCTCTTGTTACTCAGAGGACAAATGCTTCATTATATTTCTAATTTTTCCCTTGATCCTGGAAAACTTAAGAGATACCTCCTCTCTCCCACAATGCTGCTCTGCAGCTCTTTTGTTTTCTGCATGTGGAGCAAAGTAGATGCTCCAGAGATATCAGTGCAGAAAATTCACACAATCTACACCCATTAAAAGCCAAATGAAGCCATAAATAATGCATGTAGCACTAACTACCCTGTGCTTGGATGCATGTATCTTGTAAGATCTGCTTCTGCATTTCACATACAGATGTATATTAGCCAGCTTTTCAGGACAAATTGGGATGTATTGCTGATGGCATCTCCGAGAGCATTATCAAACTCACACTTGCTATAATAAGATTTGTCTTCACAAAAAGGAAAAGAATAAAAGAAAAATCGTGTTCCTTGTAGTTGCATTTATTAGAATCGGTTCTGCTCCTAACTCTGGTGACTAAACACCTCTTGCAGTTACTTTACATAATACTAGCAAGATTCTAATAAGACTAATATTGATTTATTCACATTACAAAGCACATACTTTTGATTCTATAATGATCAGGTAGTATCAGATATTAGGTATTAAATCTGGGTAAATGTGAATGCAACAGTAATATTAGGTATTCTGTCATGTGTAAAGTAAGCTTAGGTTAATTCTAACTCTCTGCTGCCAGTTGAAAGATTTCAGATTTTTGTTTTAAAGCAAAAAAAGATCAGAAGAAATATATTACCTGATGCTCCAGTCAACAGCTAGGAAAGGACACAGAATCAAAAAGTTTTCTTTCTAAATCAACCAAGTTTACTCCAAGAGTAGAAGAAAAAATTTACTTCCTGGTGGTGCTCACCTAAATTCTTATCTGTCAGACGACCTGTCTTCTTGCTTTCTCTCCCTGTCTTTTCCTAAAGACACAGTGAATGAAAAATGGCAGAGAAACTGAAGGGGAATTTGTCTTCATTTTATGTGCACTCTATGCTGGTGGCTTGGTGAGATCCCAAAAGATATCCCCACCAGCCAACGGGCAGAAACCTTCAGAGGGCCTCACTTACTGCCTTCTACATGTTCAGCTCTCATGGATGTGTAGAACACCTGTACAGAGTAACTCTGTTGGGTGTTTGTGTCCAAATAGATACAATAAAGAAAATATATTGATGCTGAAGACAAAAGACTAGGTATGAGGCGCAAAAGTCTGGGAAATAAAGAGCTCATCCTTGTTCAAAGTGTTTTACATGGTACTTGATGGGCTGCTTGGCTGAGGTCAAGGAAGGATTTAGCTTCTAGTTTGGCTGACAGGATTTGAGTGTGATTACAGAATGGTGCAGAGAAATGGCAGTTTCC
>NW_008687656.1:6015-43046 GCF_000695815.1 Acanthisitta chloris | reverse complement strand
GTTAGAGCTAGAGTCTCATACCTTCATCTTTCCCTTCTCTAGATTTTCAACTTCTTTTTTTAATGTTTGGTTCTTTTGCAAGTATTCAGGATCCAGGAGTCAGTCTCATATGCAGAGCCAAATAGTCGTACTAAAAATCAGAAATAAGATCTCCACTGATTTACAAGATAATAAAAAAAAGTCATTTTTCCCTCTGTAATAATAAATCATTCACCTGCAGGGAAAATTTCCTCATATCATCAAAGCAGTTGACTGAAGAATACTAGTAAATATGTATTTCTCATGGACAAGATCTCATATGTCTTTTCCCTGTCCTCTCCTGGTAATAGTAAGAACTCTGTGTACTTGAACAAAGCTGAACTGAGACTATTTCAAGGAGATAATTAGCTGCCCTGTATTACTTTTAGGAGATCATTAGAGACCTTTAATATCCTCAAGAACAAAACTGCAGTAGAATGTCTCTAAGGAAAAACCACATTTTTTTCCCAAATATGGTTTGCAGTGGTAGAATATCTAATTTCCCTGTTTTTCCAAGCAATTAGAAGGTGGACAATATGGAGCTTTGCAATTGAAATCTCAGGGAGTTTTCATGGTCCAGCAAACTCATGTGACAAGTAAAACTTCCAGATCATTTACCCACTTCAGATTTAAATAAAATGTGAGTTAGAACCAAACAGCTGAGCATAAATTGAACTTATTCCATGCAACATGAAAATTAAGAAGGTTTTTTAGAGATGTAGATCTCAGTGAACTACTGTGACTATATAGTTACAGAGTATTACTCATACAGGTCAGAGAATCTTTCAGAGAATCCTTTACCATAAGGTAAAAAGGCTGTATAAAAATACAGACAGCTAGAAGATTTAGTAACTCACTGGACTCTTATCCTTCAGAGTCCAAAATTTCTTGGTACAAACACCATTCTTCCTGCTTGCAGGGAGAAAAAAAACCAACCACCTCTCTTTGCTTCTGAAATAAGGCAGCCAGAAAAACAGAAGTGGAATGGGAGAGAAAAAAAAAACAAACCCAGAGCTATTAAATGGATAAATTCTGCCCTCTATAAAAGTTGTAAGAAATAGATGGAATAACCCAGAATACTACCAAAGAAGAGAAAAGCCAAAAGGAAGAGAAAAGCCAAAGGGAAAGTTGTCTTGTAGGAATTCATGTCACACAGTAGTAAGAGCAGACTTACACAGGGGAGGATCTGGTCTTTTCTTTGAGGATAACACATACATGATAACACAGGTTCCATTTCCACTTGCTTCTCAAGTAGATTTTTTCTATTTACGTGAAATTTGAGTTGAGGAACATCAGGTTAGTAAATATATCATGCAAGACTATATGCAAGAGTTTTTAGTCAATGCATAAACCTATTTGTATCCACCAAGGAAAGAAATGCATTCAGGTCCTAAACAAGCAGTAAAACTCTAAAAATTGAATCAATACACTATAAAATATTGTGCAGATCCACTCTAGCATGAACCTACTTCACCTGCCCCATAGCTATTTCAGGCTGTATATTAGTTTCCATTTATTTTTAAAAGACTATTATTTCAGTGTTCTGACTGTTCCAACACAGAGTTAGGACACTTGTGAGAAACAAACAGAACTGATCAAGAGAAATGTAGCAGAAGAAAATCCTAAATCTGCTGTGTTTTATTTCCTTGTGTTTCAGCAATGAGAGGGAACTGTAGCAGTGCTATCTGAGGGAAATGTGGAGATGCACTTTTGTAGGACTAAAAATATCATGGTATGTTAAGGGGTTTGAATGGACCTTAGGGGCCATCTAATCTCAACCCCCTGCCCTGGGCAGGGACACCTCCCACCAGAGCAGGTTGCTCAAGGCTCAGCCAACCTGGACTTAAAGACTGCCGGGGTTGGGGCAGCCACAGCCTCCCTGGGCAACCTGGGACAGTGTCTCACCACCCTCACAGGGAAAAACTTCTTCCTAATATCTAATCTAAATTTCCCCTCTTTCAATTTGCATCCATTACTCCTTGTTCTATCACTCCAGTTCCAAACCAAGGGTGCCTCTCCAGCTTCTCTGGAGCTCCTTCAGATACTGGAAAGTTGCTATGAGGTTCCCACATAACCTTCTCGTCTGAGATGAATGACACGAAACAGAGCTCATTTCTGACAACCACTTTGCATGGGCAGGTGCTGAGGAATGAAGAGGTTCTCAGAAATCTATTTTTGGATATAAGAGGAATAGGAATAATACTGAGTAAAGCAGTGCCAGCAATCAGAATTAGAAATATTATGTCTTAAGAGCTATGCAGTGTAAAAGGGGAAAAATAAGATGCAGCTTTAAACACCAACAAGCTTGTGTTTCTGGTGGCTGTTTCTCTCTCTACAGTTCACTCTTTCACTTTTAGGACATACAGGCCGTATTTACATTTACCTTTCTCCCTGGAATTACTGAGTCACAGGAATCAATGCAACAAAAACTTAAGGCAATGGGAATCTATGGATTTAAAACAAAAATCTACCTGACAAAGGTAGTGACAAGAAAATGTCTTGTTTGAAAAACAAGTCAGCAAAACTGTCTTCTGCTGGAACAAGCAACATGAGCTCTCCTTTATATTCTTTACCACTGCAACTTCATTTCTAAAAGTCAACAATTTCATGTGTGAAATAACAATAAAACTCTGCATGGTTGTGATTAGCAGGGATGAAAATAGATTTTCTGTCATATATTGTTTTCTTTCCTTAGCAACTCCCTTGAATCCTCCAATATTTGTTTCAAGACTGAAAAGGTTTAAGAGCTCTAGGAAAAAGAAATTATACAAACTTAGAGAATTAAATTACTTCTCATATGATTGGTTACCCAAAGAAGCTGTGGCTGCCCCATCCCTGGAAGTGTTCCAGGACAGGTTGGATAGGGCTTGAAGAAACTTGTTCTAGTGGAAGGTGTCCCTGCCCATGGAAAGGGTTGGAACTAGATGGTCTTCAAGGGCCCTTTGAACACAAATCATTCTATGATTTTATGATGTGATTCTATGATCATATGTTGATATTTTCCAAGAAATCCCAAGCACACAAACACTGGAATAATAATATCATATAATATATATGTATGTGATTTTTATCTCTCACTCCTATTTCGCTCTATTAAAAAAAAAAACATAAACCCCACAACATATTCTGTCTCTCATTACAATGAGAACTTCAATCCCTTCCTTTCAGTTGTCTCCAAAAGTCTTGGAGGTAGATTTTCCTGAATAAAAGTAAGTTCCACAGCATTCCAGAGCTCAGTGTTTCCCCAGCCTTGTCATCACAGGAAAATTAGCACCTCATCAGTCCTTCTAGATTTTCTGTAGCAAGAAATTTTGCACTACTGATTTCTAGCTGCTTACAGCTTTTGGCTCTAAGCTAGGAAAAAAATTAAAAGAGAAGCCAACAAAACCGAAGAGATAACAAAGTTTGCCTTTATAATTAAAAAGAGTATTTGAGCATTGTTTTAAAAAGTAATTAAAGCTGCACTTCTCACTATTTACCTGATGGCCTTTGAAAGATGTGACTCATATTTCCCTGCAAGTAATGCTATCATACACAGCACTGTATACTTCAATGAACCTTTCACAGTTTTAATGATTTAAACCTCTATCTTATTTCACCAATTAACTGCAAAAGGCTTTTTATTTAATTAACATGTCGTTCGTTATTACCTAGTGAATATTACTACTGTGTTACTTTTGATGGAAAATTCTAGTTTTGTCACTAGTCTGGGAAACAAAAGAAGAGTGTGTACATACTGGAAATGTGTCTTGATGGGCACCATGAAAACTGGTGGAAAAGAAGAAAGAAATGTCCAGAAGCTAAAAGAAACACTATGACTATTTGAGCAAAGTGCTTAATTTTGTTCTAAATTAATTGTTATCTTAGCTGCTCTGTTGCAAGTTACTCTTGAAGAGATATTTTTCATGGCACCTCTACCACTGTTTTAGCTACATCAGTGCAAAGTAAGGAGTTGTAGAGGTTGTCTAATAGATTTTATTCTTTTTTTTATTTTTAGTACATGCAAATTCAAAGTCTTTTCATTCTCAGCTTCATTGTCTCTGCAAGTAGCTTATGGCTTCAAAGCACCAAAGACATTTCCCTGGATCTGATTCACACATTTATTGCAAGGAAGACTTCCAATGATCTACATAATCTTCATTCATGCAACCAAACCAGTACATTACACCAGGAGTACTCACTTTTCATTACTCTGTCCATAAATCTGATGTAAAAATCCAAGGCACCAAGGATAGCCTAGAGCTGACTCTCAGTGTAGGATATGGGAGAATCCCAAGGTCACCTCCCAGCTCTCCTAACTCTGCTAACACAGAGCACTTCCAGCACAGTAAATGGACCTGCTCATCCTTTAGTTTTAAGAAATACTTTAAGCTAGTAATACATTTCAGCTGTTTAAAGCCTAATAAAAATACAGCACAAGTAATTTATCATCTGTCACTTCCCTATAAGTAATTCTCATAAAAAGTCAAATTTAAGATACTCTGCAAAAGAATTATTTCAGACTTGACGGACTTACTATTTTAAAATTTAAATGACATAGTCAGGGACATGCAGTGCTGTATACCTTGGATCAAAGGCACCAGTGCAATGGTAGTAAAATGCGTTGGTTAAAAACACCCCAACAGAAAAATCAAGTCCAGCTGCCAATACTTTTCAACAGAGATTTCCATCAAGCCACTTTAAACTCTCATAATTCTTCAAGCACTGGTATAGATCAGATCAAAATTTATGCCTAGTCAAGTCCTCTTTTCTTGTAACATTTGATGTGTCTGTTGGATGAATATCAAGTATTATTTATATAAAGTACTCCACAAGTGTCAGACTAAAAGTAGGAGAATATAGAATACACTAAAACTACTAACCACTACCCAGGTGGGTCTTCTCCTTAGCCATGGAGTTTTTTCTTGGTAGACTAGGAAACAGTTTGTTGGGAAGAAGAATCAAACAGGTTGGCAGATCACTTCTCTCAGGTTTTACCAGACTATAAATTGGCTTGTATAAACTGATTTGGATTCTGGTGTTGTCAACAGGAAAAAATTTCCAGTGCCAGTACACACTGCAGGGTTCAGACAATTACCGAAACTGATTTTGAGGGAAGACTCTGATGAGAGATTGGGAGGGCTAAGAGAATGTTTTATGGTTTTGACTTAGTCCTATCTCCAACCAGAATTCCCAGAACAGGCTAACGTTGCGTGATGATTTTTAAAGGGAACCAGAAAGAGACTGAAAAAAACCCAAGTGAAAACTGTTTTCTTCTTGAGTAAAAAAATATTTTAGGGGAGAAAACACCAAAACCTAAACCAAATCACTGCAAACAACAGAGACAAGTTTGATTTACTTCATAGACTAATATGTGTTGGGGAATGACACCAGTTGATGTTCCTGGCGTGACTCCAGGTCCAAGGTGCACATCCACAGCACATTTCCATCTGTCATATGCCAGCAAATGAGGATTTTGTATATTTATCTGAGCTCTCTCCATGGTATCATAAAGACACAGTTTGAGAAGGAGCATATTTTTAAATCACGAGGGAGTTAGTTTATCCTTGTGTACCACCAAAGACTCTCATTCTCTCCCTACCTTAGTAGTCATTGCAGTAAAAGCATATCCTGAAATATTCCTTGCTTCTCTGTAGGTTTCTTTAAATAACAGGATTCTTTAGCACAAGGCAATATATCCTTTGGAAATGAAGTCAGCTTTAGCTATTAGATAGTGGGGCCTGATGGGACAGCTTTCATCATTTCAGAGCACTATTTATTTCTCCTGAAAAATGATGCCACCAGGTACTGCACCTGCTCCTTGCATGTTGATAAACTGTTTAGCATTGCGTGTGGAGGCAGAAATATTTACTAGTTCTGTTAGTAGGAAAATAGGAGGAGGCAAGCAGCATGTTCAACTAACAGACGGGAAATCTCAGTATCTTCCAAATGCAGAGCCTTTGTTGTATCAAAATTCCATATTAAGCAGGTGATCTTTCTGGGCTTCCATTCAAAACGCTTCTTCAAATTAAGTAGGTATTTCTACTAATAGAATTTAAGACAGATGCAAAAATCCCTACTGCAGCCTTGAAATTCTTTTTTATTTTTTCCATTCTGTCTTGGCAAATGAAACACTTCCTTCTGGTAGGAGATCAAGCTTGGAGAGGGAAGGCAGCTTATTTAGCTTGCACATCTGTGGAGGGAGGTAGCAGTTCTCTGGTTCAGGTGGATAAATTGTCAACTTTCATGTATGACAGATAGTTTAATGCACAGTGAAACAACTACTGTGCCTATTCATTGCTGCTAAATGTATCAGCAAATGCTGTCTGTGACAGAAAAGCAGGGAAGAGATACACCATAGTGTGGGCAGATGTCCACAGTGCATTAAAAAGAAATTTGTGTCCTCTTAGATTGAAGGAAACAACTGTATTGATATGATCCACTGTAATTTATCTGATTCTTAGCAACTTCTATCTTAATAAAGCTCGTATAATACCAGATGTATATCTATTCTTTTACATGCTTTAAGAGTCCATTTACCTTTTGAATGAAGGAAAGAGCACTTAGAGGAGCAGTCACTGATGACAGACTATTGTTAAAAAGCCATCATATATTCAGATCCATCTGGTGCTATCCTGGGAACAGTGTGTTACAAACTAATAAAAGTACTGCAGAGGTAAGGAAACCAGCAAAGACAATTTAAGAAGAATGGCTGTTTGTTTTATAGACAGAAGGATTACATTGGTTTATGTCATGCAAAACACTTAAACCCAGCATTTTGGTAAAATGATCTTCATTTCGAAAGGCTTCAGTTATATCCAGATTCGTATTAGTAATTGTCTCAATATTCCATAAATAATGATTACAAAAATAAATCTGTTAGATAACTCTAAGACATTTCTGAAAGGTGAGAAGAAGCCTGAAATATGTTTTCACATTTCTGGAAATGTAAGGCATAAAAATGATCTAAATATGGAGTTAGTCATATTATTAGGACAATGAATACATTAAAAATAATCTGACTGGATTTAGTCATTTATTCACCCTATCATCTGTTAAATACTACATAACTTCCTTAGCCCCCTCAAGTGAAGCACTCAATAAAAAAGGATCACAAGTCCATTCTGTTTTGTTGCCTCTTCTATGCTGCTGACACACAGGAGCATGAATTCTACTTGGATTTGTGTAAAGCATTTGACACCATCACACCTGACACCCTTCTCTAAACTGAGGAGATGTGGATTTGATGGATGGACCACTCTGGATAAGGAATTGGTTGAATGGTCTCATTCAAAGTGTTGCAGTCAATGGGCATCAAAAGAAGTGTGAGCAGCAGAACAAGGGAAGAAGAGATTCTTCCCCTCTACTGTGCTTTCATGAGACCTTACCTAGAGTGCTGTCCAGCTCTGGGACTCCCAACAACAGAAGGATGCGGACTTGTTGGGATGAGTCCAGAGGATGACACAGGGATGCTCAAAGGGCTGGAGAACCTCTGCTACGGAGACAGGTTAAATTAGTTGGGCTCTTCAGCACTGAGAAAAGAAAGCTCTGGGGAGAACTTAGAGCCCCTAAAGGAGCTACAAGAGAGCTGGAGAGGACATGGAGTGACAGAACAAGGGGGAATGGCTTCCCACTGACGGAGTTAGATTAGATACTAGGAAGAAATATATTTCATGAGGGTGGTGAGGCACCAGCACAGAGAAGCTGTGGCTGCCCCATCCCTGGAAGTGTTCAAAGCCAGGTTAGATGGGGCTTGGAGCCACCTTGCCTTCTGGAAGGTGTCCATGCCCACAGCAGGAGGTTGGAACTAGATGATCTTTACATTCCCTCCCAACCAAACCATTGTATGGCAATTCCAACCGTTCGTATAAATTGCTTGAAAAAATATTTTTCTAGCGCCAAGTTTTTTCCAGTCATAAGTACTTATTCTTCTCAGCGAAGAGAAGCAATCATGGAGAAAACATCCAGCCCAATGTGAATCCAGCCGTGTAAAGCTTTGTTTTCGTTGCGTTTCTTTGAATGGATTATATTTAATTGATGAATCCCAGTATGTGTGTGTGAATGACTTTGAGCTCCCCAGTGCCTCAATCAGTGCAGTGCAGACACACAAACCGCGGGTGGCCTTCCTCACACTGTGCTGCTGATGTCGCTTCCCTCTTCATCTTAAATGACCACCTGAGCTGAATGTGATAGACACTTTTATCTGGGAGTTTATGCAGTTTTTGGCCTTTTCTGAGGCAGACTGTCAGTTGCCTCCCTATGCACCACATACAATTCACAAAGAGCAAAAGTTCAAAGTGTAATTCTTATTTATTTAGTTGTAGGGTGGTCTTTTTTTTTTTTTTTCAGCGATTAAGGACAAGTTCATACCTGAGCTCTAAGAAAAAGAAATTCTAAACATGAAATATATAATATAAAAGTGAAAGGCCACAGATGTTTGCTGCCAAGACATATGGCTGGGAAAAAAATTGTAAAAAAACATTGACACATTTTCTATGTAACTACTCCTTTTAAATATGGTCGTATTACAAAATCCACAAGGGCATTTGTGTTACATAGAGATATATGGCTGAGAAAAAAACCCCAACATAAATGCATTAACAGATTTTGTATGCAATTTCACTCTTTCAAAATGATCTTAGACCTGAAAACACGATATCTTTCCTTTATTCTTTTCCGAGCAGTGATCAGAGGGAAGGGAGATTCATTAATATACATATTAGCATCAACGGGCAGAGAATGCAATCATTAGTGTCATGGCTCAGGTGGTTTGTGTATGCAGCTGTAGGATCAAATCATATCACACTAATGTAAATTGCAATGAAGGTCTCCACCGGATTTTCCTATTTGGGTGTTAAACCTGTTTTGTCATAGACCTCTGAAGGACACTGACAATAGTAAACTAACCTTCCTTACCACCATCTTCCTCTCCTTTCTTTAAAATCAATAATCAAGCTGTCATAGCCTATTCTCTGCAGGTTTCTGGTTCTGGTAGAACAGATGCTTTAAAGTCAGAGCTGTACAAAAGGCATTTGACAGAAGTATTAACTACTTGGGATTTTCTAGTAGAGCCACAGGTAATGATTCAACTGTGATTCAAAGTAAACAGGGATGAAAATATTACATCCTTATTAGCTTACAGAGAACATTCTGAAAGCAGAATGACAAAAAAAAATGCCCTTAAGTGACTGCAGGATGAAAACTCACAATTTTGTGCTTGGAAAAGTATTGAGTATTTCTGTCTTAGTAGACTTTGTGCTGGTTTCTGTGCTGGTTTTTACTTACTGTTTGACTAAATGCTATGCAATTCAATCATAAATTAATAAAAGGAATCACATTATTTATCATAGTCATAGAATCATTGTATGTTAAGGGGTTGGAATGGACATTACACGTCATCCAGCCCCAACCCCATGCCCTGGGCAGGGACACCTCCCACCAGAGCAGGTTGCTCAAGGCTCAGCCAACCTGGCTGTGAACACTGCCAGGGTTGAGGCAGCCATAGCCTCCCTGGGTTTAAGAATTAAGATAATGAGATCTAAGTATGTATATTCTAGGGTAAAACTTGGAGGAAAAACATTACAAAGACCAACAGAAATGGTTATCACTATTTGCAGTTAATGGTATTCTATTTATATTGCAATCTGATAAAAACTAAATGTAGAGTCAAAACCCTTGTCTTTTTGGAGGGGCTTTCCCTCTAAAGCAAGGCTCAGCCTCCAGCATGATTCCCAGACAAGCTGGTTCTTTCCATACTTCATCTACAGGATGCCCCTAGAAGGGAAACTTCCTCTGCACCCTCTTTCTTTGGCACCACTGAGCAACTGCAGTGACTTAGATCAGTTTTGTGGTCTGCCACCACTGTTTCTAGTATCTTAGCTTTCTAGTTGATAGGTGAGCTGAACCAACTTCCCTTGCATTTCTATGGTTTTAGATCCAATGTAGAAGTTGTGATCTTTCCTGATAAAAAATGTCTATTCTGCTATTCAAATCTCTTTCCCACTAGTCTGATTTTTCATCCACAGTCCAAAATTTCAGATACTCTTGGTGGTAGTACCAATTGGAATTGATACTAAACTTGCTTCCAGTGTTTGAAAAAAAAATCTTAGATAAGTTTCACTTGGTATAGTGTGAAAACTCGTATCAAAGTGCCTGAGCACCCTTGAAGTTTAAATGACCTCATTTACACATCTTGTTCTGACAGAATTAGATATTATCATTCTGTCCCATGGGGAGAAAGCAGATCACAATTTTGTCACTTGTGTATATAAAATTAGCATACCAAAGGTTTACTCACAACGTGAAAACAGTCTTCTGTGGTTTTAGACCCTTCTGTTGAATGCTAAATGTGTCCACAAATTGTTACCTGTACCAAACCATTTACATGGCTATGAATGCAGAGTTGAAAATTCTTGAGGTACAGTACCATGTGCTGTCTTGAGTGACTTCCTTGGCATATGGTATGTAAAAGTTCACAAATCTAAAAATTCAGAATTCCTTTTAGTGTCAAAGAAAAATTCTGACAGAGATAGAACGAGCTGTGGAAATTCAGAAGTAGTTGTCTTTCATGACTACTAATCAGAGATCTGGACTGGAAGAAGTCTGTACTGATCTGAACCCAAATTTTATGTGGCTCAAAGAAATGCAGGGTTTTATCAGGAATTCACTAGTTGTGATGATTATACAAGGAAGTGTTTGGTAGATAGAGTTAAGGTGATCAGATCATCACCATAGCATCACTGGCTTCAATCTTCTCTGACAACCATCAGCCCAGAGAATGAAAAGTCAAACCAATGAGCAAAAATGTTTGCACACTGCCCAGACAGCAATGAAAACAAATTCTAACACAAAAGTGCTGCAGAAGATGAGAAAGATGGGAAGCATTCCAAGAAATCTTTTGAAAACACACTAGTAAGAACACTAACTCTAACACAAACCTCTTCAGTCTCTGTGGTTTGTGAAGGAACAGTTGCATTAACAGAGGTAAAGCAGTAAAGAAAACCCACTTAAGAAAAATTCCTGAACCTTGCCATCAAACAGATCTGGAGAGGGCTAACAAATGGTCTGCATTTATTTAGTATCTCAGAGGAAGTCTAGAGAAATTTCAAGTTCACAGATACAATGCCATTTACCACCGACATCTGCTGGGGAAATTTTCGCTCTCCGAACAGCTTTCACTTCAACCAGCAATCACTGCAACAAAGCTCCAGCATACCAAATAGATGCTTTCTCCAAGCAGCTCTTCACATTCTAATCATTATGGAAGATTCTGGTAGTTCCTTCTGGTCAGAGACTTGGTTGGTATTTAAATGATACTAATGGTACAAACCCAAAAGACCAAAGACTTCACAACGAAATATGCTAGTTTACATTACTGAAAATTAGATATACCTATGAAAACTTGTTGCTCTTATCAATAAATTTATTGACCAGCTGAATGACAAAAATATCTTTAGAATGTAAGAAATGTATTGGTGAATTCGCAAAGAGGTTTTTCTTAAACCTTTAACTTGCCTTCTTCAGAAAAAGTGGTGCATTATCTGTTATCTGTTCAGCACTCCCTAACAGCTTCTGAATATAGTGATATATTTCAGGCAGGTGTGTAAGAGAACTCTTAAAGACACGTAAAGATCTAAAATTTTCTTGAAAATTGGAGGCTGTGTAGAGAAACAAGATAAATTGATACACCCTAATCAGGAAGAGGTTGTAGTGTACACTCAGTAGTAATCTGTGGTGTTATATCTGCTCTCCTACTAATGGTCATGTGTAATTGGCTGCCCAGTTAGCAGATACAGCTTGTAACCATCTGGACTGCAATACCACCTTGTGTAGTCAGTGCATATAGAGCTAAAATTATCAAGGGAATAAGAGTATGGGAAAAGCTGGATGCCCCTCTGCTGAGGAGAGGAGAGAGCATAAGCCCCAACTCATAATTAACCAACTTCCACTATTTCCTATTCATTTCCGATTATTTCATCAGCTTCTTCATTCCTATTTCCTCCCAGTAATGATTAGCAGAGATACTAAAACCAGGAAAAACCATTAAGCTAAACTGACCTTACACTAATAAAAATATTTTTATTAATGTGCAGATTTAGGGGAAAAATCCTCTATTTCAATGCAAAAAATATCAGCCAAAAATATGCAAAAGTGTCATAAACATAACCTCAACAGTGCCAATACCTTTAGGGAACAGGTAGAACTCTACATACAGGTAAAATTTCTATTTGAGGGAGAATGGTTTAGCATATATTCTTAAGAAAGTAGTACAGCAAAGTGGTGAAGGGGAAGTCATATGAGGAACAGCTGAGGTCACTTGGTCTGTTCAGCCTGGAGAAGAGGAGACAGAGAGGAAACCTCATCACCTTCCTTGTGAAGGGAAGTGGAGGGGCAGCACTGACCTCTGCTCTCTGACAACCAGTGACAGGATCCAAGGGAATGTCTGGATATGAATCAGGGGAGGTTTAGGTCAGATATTAGGAAAAGGTTCTTCCCCCAGCAGTGTTTGGGCACTGGAACATCTCCCCAGGGCAGTGATCATGGCCCCAAGACTGACACAGCTCAAGAAGCACTTGGACAATGCTCTCTGGCACATGGTGTGATTCTTGGGCATGTCCTGTGCAGGACTAGGAGTTGGCCTTGATCCCTGTGGGTCCCTTCCAATTCCAAATGTTCTGTGATGCTGTAACATGCAAGTTAGTTCCAAGAGCAATTCCAAAATTACAAGGTCATATGAGAACTTGCAAAAATGCTCTTTCTTCCAACACTTGTAGTAAACTAACCTGGAAGTACCAGGTACTCCCAGCATTTAATGTATGTTATCTCTCACCAAAGTGCAAGTGTTAGAGAAAAATGCTCTTTCTTTTTATGTCTGGAAGTTGCTCACTTACACACTGACTCATTTCTCTTGCAAGCAGTACTGAGTTCTTGCTGTTTTTGAGAATGTTTTCAAGTACTTGTGTTAAAATGTCCCATTAAGAACTTCATACTTCACCAAGTTTTGCCTTTGTCTATTGTTACCTCAAGACCTCAAACAGGAGCACCAGATTATCTTATGTTTGTTATTTAAGACAAGTTAAATCCTAAGGGTAGTATGTCTTGCCTCAGTTTTCTTGAGGTAGACTCAGGAAAGCTGGAATGATACAGAAGGGTGTTAGCCAAGCTTTTTCCTGTGTTTATTGAACTTTTGAGGAAAATGCATTTTCCTTCCATAGGGTAGATCAAATTCTGCATATAATCCAGATGATTTCTCCTACCATGCTTTAAGAGAGGCACTGGAGTGGTATACAGATATACCTTTGGAGCCTTTAGGTAAAAGTTGGACATGTCTGACTCAGCTTACTATCCATGAAATAAGAAAATAGAATCATTTGGGAAAAAAAAAATCAGCTACAATTTAGTTTCCATGAAAACTTCACAGCTTAGAGCTTTGGCATTTCATCACTGGATGACATTCTTATATGTGAAATGAAAATCAATTCTTATAAAGTACATGTGTTGAATTTAAATGGTCTCTCAAAGGAACTGTCTTCTTCCCTAGCAGGATGTGAGATAGGAACTTGTCTTTGAACCTAAGACATTCTGAGCTTGACCATCTCATCTGGCACTTCCTCTTGTTATGCTAAATTCAAATTTAATTTTTTTCATTCTGAGTTATAAAATTAATTTATTTCCTAATATGCATTGCTGAGAGCATAGTAACAAGTGAAAATATGTAAGTTTAAAAAAAAAAAAGGTAAAGAAATGCAATCTAAGCCTGAAATAGTAACAAACATGGTACTCTGCGTCCTGCAGGACAAGCCTTACATTACCTTTGCCAGCGAGAAGTTTATCACAGTTTATCAGAGATAATTTTTCTCTTCTGAAGAGAGAAGAGAAGGAAAAACTTGGACTGGCAGTGAATTCTGACCAGACATTCAGGTGGATTGGTTTTACATATTGGAAAGTTTAAGTCTTTAAATTTCTGTCTCTTTGCTCTAGCTACAAGTTGTGCCCAACTTTCCTAAATGTTTTTTTGCAGAAAGAACCATGTAATGATGCAACTTGGGAAACTGCATAACATGACCAAACTCAGATGCAGGAAGAGCTGCTAACATAAAATAAATAGTAATCATCTGCCTTTAATCAGAAAAGTTTGGGTCTGTATTAAATATGCATCAAATATAGAATCTATTCTCAATTACAGATCAAATCTTAGACAGAATATCATATTAATATGCATATGATATTGTTATAGTAATATTTTGGGGTATAAATAATAGAAAAGCAATAATTCAGCATATGCTGAAATTCTGAAAACATTTTAAATCCCATGGAAAGGCACTACAAGGTTTCTACAGCTCTGACTCTGTCAACTTGCTTGTGACCATGTTGTCAGTCCCAAGAGGTCATCTGCAGTTTTGCTGGTGAAGGACACCACATAGTCCATTTAACTGTGCATTATCCTGTTTACACACAGCAAGAGCTATAACAACTTGGTCTCTTTCTGTAAAACTTCATTTCAGTTTAAAGCAGCTTTGCAGCCTGAGTGCACAACACTTGGGCCTCCAGTCAGGAATTCAGGTGTCTACACCTCCCCAGAGAAGGTTTTAGGAGAAAGATGTGGATTAGCTTAGGGGAAACAACAGTAAACACACAAGTGTAAATTCTCCGGTCCTGTTCCCTCCTTCCCTATCTTCCCATTCTTTATTATCCTAAATGGTGTCTCAACAAAATAACAGAACACTGAGCTGCACTCATTTCTGACTAAATTTCCACTCTACATTTTCCAGGTAGAGAACCAGAAATATATATAAAAGACTAACCTCATTAGCTACAAAACTCTGCAGCAAGGTTTAGTGAACTAACCATACCAACATATTCTCTTAAAGATGCACAGGGACATATCTGTGTTTAAAATGAATTGACTTTGATATCATGTAACCAAGGAAACTGCATGGAAAAAATAGATAAAATCATGGCTGATCCAAACCCTCTGAAGTTTGCTGGTTTTGTTTTGAATAATCATATTTATACACATGCCTTCAATATAGGCAATTGAAAAGAAAAGCAATGCAGCAACAAATACAAAGTGCTGAAATGTTTCTGGTCATCTAGAAGAGGCAGCAAGAGAGAACAGCTCATATGATAAGGACATAAATTCTGCTTAGTTTGTATTATTCTCTGGCCACCCTGGGAAATGTAAAAAGCAGGCAATACTCTGTCTGCAACTAAAGTAATCTCAATGCTTGAATTATGTCACTTTGGAAAATGAACCTTTCCTTGAGAAGACTGCTGAGCTGATCCCTTGCACAAGAGAAGGTAAAGCTTACAGGGATGAAGATTTTACATCAGCTCTGGGATCTTACATGTGTGAACACAAGATTGGGTTTGAATGTATGTATGATAATGGATTTAGAAAATAACTTTAAAAAAGCTTAGCTTTCCCTGACCATGCCAAGGCTTTCTGCCTCCTTAGGCTGTGGATCCTAATAAAAATAAACAAGTCACCTGTATGTTGGCAGTAGCACTTACTGCACAGATAAGTTTCAAAACCATATGAAGTGGAATAAAACATTATTTAGAAGAAAAAAGCTATTGCTTGTGTCCTCAGAATAATTCATTATTTGCTATTTAGGGCAAAGAAGTTGGCAGAGAAGAGATCTAACTTGTCCCAAGCCAACAAGCAGTTAAGAAAATCTGTCCTTACTCCTGAGATGATTCAAGCAGTGCCTTTTGGTGCTCTCCAACAAAATATTAGGTTGTTTCCAGGAAAAGGAAACAGTTTTGCAGTTTGCCAGTTTTATAAGCAGGTTTGTTAGTAAAGGTCAATGCAATTCTAAGCACTACTTAATTATTTTAATCTCTTCACTGAAAGTGAAAACAAAGGGAGGATTTTTACCTTCCATAAAATACTCATTAAAGGCTCATAACTAATTAAATATAAAGAAGTTGAGTTTGCAAACTGTTCCAGATGTGATAATGCAAATAAAAGAATAGAAATGGCTTCTTCTGCTCAAACAGTATTTGTGTTATTTTTAGTATTTATAACTAATACCAAGACAAATTCTGAAAAAAAAGATAATATAAGTTTGTAACTGTCTGAAACTTTACACGTTGTTCTTCCCTGAAGTTCATATGCACAGCAAATTTTTATGGTGTTTCCTCATCCCTGCTCCTGCATGGGATTTTAATTGTTCTATAAAATGATTAATCTATCAGTTATAAATATCCATAATTTAATATCCCTATTCTCATATTAGAAAATTGCATCATTTAATAACAGCTATGACAAGAACAAATATTTTATAGCTAATTGCAAATGTGTATTTTCCACAACAGACTAGAAACCAATTTTTCTCTGAATATTTACAGATAGTGTTATCCTTCTTATTTCTTCCCAGTGAGCACAGGTCAGAATTCATTAAAGAAAATGCTGTGTATTTTCCCTTAAAATGGAGTTAAGGATAGAAGAAATGTGTCCAAATCATGCTATTTTATTCTTTTGCCCATTCTAGTCTACCATGTTCCCCTAGGATGATTATTTCTGAGCTTCCTCAGGTTTGATCTGTTCCTGCCATGCTGACAATAAACTTACATGGGATTTAGATGGGGCTTATCTTATTGTTTATTCAGCTGCTCCATTAAAAATTACACCTAGATTATTTTCTTCTCCAGTCTAAACCTCTTTGCTTAAGATGCTTTTCTGTTTCTCCTATCTGCAAGGTGCTGATGTGGTTATTGTGTCATTGTTAATGAGATAACACTGTGTCCTATTTTCCCTAGAATTCCTGAGTAGCTGAGTCTCTAAAAGGAAGGGTTGAGGTGTGTTGTGTTTGTTATCCCTTACAAATATCAAACACCTATTCCTGCAACTCTCAGAAAGCCAAGAATAATATTTCATAAGATAGGAAACATCACACAGCTTTTCTTCAAGTAATATTGCTCTTTTCTCACATTCAGCTCATGTTCAGGCAAATTCAGATGGGCTAAACTTCTTTTCTAGGTGGTGTATAATGGACACATTAATAGCTTTGTCTTTTTTTTTGCTTTAAAGGGATTAAAAATAAACAGAAATATGTTCAAAAAAAGCAAACAATTATTTTTTATTTGCCATCTTTATGACTTGAAAGTAATTAACCAGATTTTCATCAACACTGTTTTGCGATTGAGATGCAGACTGGAAACTTTTGCTTCAGAGTTCATACTGCTGTAGAATTCCAAGCAGTTACAGTAGATATTCTGAGCCAGCCCTGGCAGCAGTGGCAGAGAAAATACTGCAGTATTAGATTTCTGCAGCAATCAATGGCAAAGCACTGGCAGAATCCACCCTAAGGTAGTTTTGTTACCCAGCATAATAATGAAAGCTGCATTTTTAAAGCACTAACACAGGACAATGCTTTCTGCAATTGTAAAATTACTGCAATCAGTGTACTTAATTAACCCACTCCAGTTTCCCATTCTGCTCCGGCTTTTGTTCTCATTAAGTGTTGTCCTGACCTTTCAGTCTGGAAAAATCAACAAAAGGCACTTCGTTTTTTATTAAAAGATTGATTGCAGGAGGTCTGGGACCACAATGCAAAGGAGAAATTACCTGTGCTCAAAACACATCAAGTCTGTTAGACAGCCAATGATATTTGGCCCAAAAGTAAAGGCTGTACAGACCTGATTTTCAGATGCAACAAAGCAAAATAAGCCAAAGGAACATTAATAAATAATGTTCCTATAAATCCTATGTTCCTATAAATGTCCCTCCTGAGCTGAGGGGCCCAGAACTGAGCACAGGATTCAAGGTGTGGCCTCACCAGCGCCGAGTCCAGGGGCAGAATCACCTCCCTGGTCCTGCTGACCACACTGTTCTGATCCAGGCCAGGATGCCATTGGCCTTCTTGGCCCCCTGAGCACACTGCTGGCTCATGTTCACTCCCTGTCTCTCCAAACTCCCAGGTCTCTCTCTGCCTGCATGCACTGTGAGGAAAAACTCCCAGCAATTCCATTTATACATGAACACAGATGGAAAAAGCTACTAAAATAAAGATTATAGGTAGTTATTATAGTCTTGCCTGGGAGGACAGGCAAAAAAGTTTCAATGTATAGACTATGGACACCAATACACCTAAAGCTAGATGTATTTTCAAATCTACAGCACCTTGTCTCTAGAGGCAAACAACTCTCTACAAGGGTTTATGGTAACCTTATCTGATATGTTAACTCAAAGGAGGAGATTTCCAAATTTATTCCTACCTAAGGTTCTGAAAATAATATAGTTGAATAAGTACAATAAAATCATTATTTGAAACTTCGTAACTTGACCACTGGCCCCAGCTGAAACGAGGTTAGGCCTTTTAGGGCTTTTAAATATTTTGTTATACAAGTACTTAGCCACAAATGAACCATCAGAAACCTGATTTGACTTTGAATCTTATTTCTGATACACCCTTGTCCTGTTCCTTCAACTGATGTACACACTATTTATGAAACCCATCTGAAAACCACCAAACCAATTTAATTATTATAACAGGTTATGGCCAGCTGCTGTTGAGGGTCAGAAGCACTTGAATATCACAGTCTTGGGCCATGGTTTGATTTTATATTGTTATAATTGTATTTCTGAAGGTCTAAGATACCATACAGTTGTCTTTAATCATAAATAAAATCAAAAGAAAGGAAGTGGGCCATAATATAACTAGCCTTAGCTTAATTCTTCTCATTAATCTGCCTTATTGGTTGTGGCATGCACTTGTTCTACCCAGTGAAGGTTTAATAGCCCTGTTTCTTTTACCATCAGCCATACACAAACCTGTCGATCAATGACAATTATTCCTTAATGAACATGTAATGATGGGGAAGCCCAGGGAGAAGGGAACAAATAAATCACTCGTTATAGTCCTGATTGTGAGCTAGCACTGGCTCCTGTCAGAGTGCTCTGTTGTGCAGGTTTGTTTAGCCAACATCTTCAGGAGTAATCAGCATCAGCAGGTGCTGGAAATCTTCAATGACCTCAAGTATATTCAGCTTCAAAAGAAGATGCACACAACAGAGTTTTCACTTGAATTGAAAACTCACTTCTGAGTAGTTCTTAAAAAAAACCCCCACAACTCAGAGTTGTTTGTTTCCTCCTGATTTTTCTAAGCTGTTTTTTATTTCTTTGCTGGTTTGGGCTGAAGTAGAGTTAACTTTCTTCCCAGTGGCTAATATGGGGGTGTGTAGGATTTGTGCAGAACACAGAGTTGACAATATAGAAATGTTTTTGTTATTGCTGAGCAGAGCTTACACAGAGTCAAGGCCGTTGCTGTTTCCATACTGTCACATTGGCAAGGAAGTTGGAGGTGCATGGGAGACTGGGAGGAGACACAGCTGGGACAGGTGACCCAAACTGACCAAAGGGGTATTCCATACCATATGACATCATGCTCAGTATATAAGGTGGGAGGAAGAAGGAGGAGGGAGGACATCACTGTTATGTGTGATAGTCCCTGCTCTCCTGAAGGTGCTGAACACCTCCTGTCTGTGGGAAGCAGTGAATTAATTCCTTGTTTTGCTTTGCTTGTGTGTGCAGCTTTTGCTTTCCTATTAAACTGTCTTTAACTCAACCCATGAGTTTTCTAGCTTTTACCCTTCTAATTCACTCCACCATCCCATTGGTGGTGGAGAGAGCAAGTGGCTGTGTGGTGTTTGGTGGCTGTAACTGTGAATAAATGTTTCTTTAAGAGAACATTTTGACTATCCAAAGTTCCCTTCTCATTCCATGTAGCATTTGCCAGGCATAAAAGCCTGTAGACATTGAAATAACAGATTAGCTGCAAAGCACTGAGAAAATCCACCCTGTGTTCTCAAACACATCATTAAAAGAGCTGCTTCTGGGGGGAGGAAAAAAAGAAAACCCCACAGATTTCAGAAGCTTTGCTGCCTTTAAGAAGTAAGGAAGGGGAAAAAAAGGAAAGGACAACAGTTTCAAGTCAAAACAGGTAACTGTTCCAGGACAATGCAGTGTTGGAAAAGAATTTAAATACTTAATTGCAATTTCTATCAACAGAAATAAAACCTCATGATCATTCTTATCTTACGAAATAGCTTGTTAAACATGAAAAAAGCTTATTGCTGAAATAGGATGTATCTGGGGGAGAATCATGAGCAGAAATATGCTTAAATTGTCTTTTTTTAATATCTTCAACTAAAAATTGATTTTAATAAGAATTACTTCTTTTGTATTTTTTCCTTTCCCTCTCCCATGGGTTTTGTTTATTGTTCAGGGTAGGTAAGGATAGGAAAACTCATCTCAAAATCTCTAAGAACATGGGACATCTTGAAAATTGAGGTGTTCCCTTCTTGAAATTTCCAGCTCATATCAAGAAATGCAAAGAAAACCACATTAATCCAGTGTCACACAGCCAGAAATGCTGAGTGATGGCATGGACACCTCATAACCAACATACTGGCTTCAAACTACAATCACCTTTGGAAAAATGTGGACTCCTTAGGTCTTTCCACAATCACAGCATTGACCACATCATCTCTGAGGACACCTAACTTGCACTTCTCCAAGAACAAAATTTAAACTGAGTTTGACAGATGTTTTTTACCAAACTATTTTAAAAAGACAAATCAAGAGAAAACAGCTACCAGCACAAGTATATGGATCTTGGAGAAGTAAGGAAATAATTCTACCTTTAACTTAGTCACTGAGGCTGTGAATGAGTTCTGAGTCAGTGCCAACTGTAAACATTGGTGTTCAGAAAAGCAAAATATTTATCGGTTACAATCCAGGAGGTCAAATTACTCACTTCAAACAAACATGAGAATAACTATTTTCTTTTGTTTTCTGAGTGAATAAATAAAACCCAAAATGTTTCAATCAATTAGGACGAAGAAAGGTGACTATATGCTCAGACTCCAATATAGAAATGACTGAGGAAATCCTCAAAAGTATGTGTAATATTAAAAAACCAATCCTGCTCACATCACATGACTCAGATTTTGATGTTCTGGCTCTGCCTAGATAACCAGGATGCTCTCTGGCATTAATCTGGGTATTTCTGAGGGACAGTAAGCACATTCTGCTGAGAAGGACTCATTTAAGACATAATTACAGCATTAAAAATCTCTTGTTCCTACTTCATTGTTTGAAGATTTAAGCCAGTTTTGGTGGAGAAACCCAGAGGTAGTAACCCCTTGGTGAAACTTGCTTTTGTCTTATGAGGACTAAATAGTATCACAATCTGACAAATATTGCTTTTTTTCTCTGCAAATACCTGAGCTGATTTTAATGTCATTATCATGAGTCCTCCTCAGTTGCACCTTACAGGGTGATCAGAAAAGCTGCACTTAAGTAGACCCAGAGTCTTTTTCATCTTCAAAAAAGGTCCAAAACTCATAATTCCTCTTGGTCTTTTTGTGACACTACTTCTTTTTAAATGTCTGCTGTTATTAGGTTGGGATGAAGAACAATTTTGATGAGGAGCAACAGAAGAATTACATCAGCACAATTCAATGCCTTGGAAAGGCATTCTCAGAGGAGCACAAAAATTGCCAAATGAGTGAAATGTCTTATATTAACATATAGATCTTTGATAGCTTTTGAAGAAACTGAATATTACCCAATATCTTTTATCATCTTTCTTCCACTGTTCTCTTCTTCCTTACTTAAGTATGTTGAGGTTGCATAAAGATTTGTGACCAATATATCTTTCGAGGTTTCCTTGGGTTTACAAAAGAAATACATCAAACAAGAAAAGATAATTAAATCTTTAAATAGCCAAGGACAAAGCAGACAGGTTATGTATTATCGAAGCTGTCTCAAAATCAAGGCAGGGCACTAAAAATGCCAGCAAGTTACATATGCCACACAGCTCTCTACTGTATAAATCCTCCCCACTGCTCTGTTCCTTTCCTGCTGGATGGAGAAGTATTAGCTGTAATTTGTCACTGCGTTATGTCAGGGAAGGAAGGAAGGTTTGCTCTTAAAATGCCACTTGGAGAGTAAACAGCAGCCTGCAGAGCAGGATTTGTTTATATCACTTTGGGTACGATGAATAACACACTTCGAAAGATATATTGAATATGAAACATGGAAGTGTAAAAGTTGTGACTTGTGTTAAATATTCACTGCCATTGCTGCCAGCTCTGGTATATGGAGCTCATGTATTTCAGGCAGAGCCAATACAGGTCATTGCTATATATCCCAGTTAAAACCTTTTGTGCATAGCTTGTTGGGTTCTCATTTTGCCTCTACTTTCCACTCACCTAACATTTCTGCCCAGTACCTAGGAGCCATGACAGCTCATCTAAGAGCTGGCTGCATTTCAATGATAAGAGAAGTGATTCCTGCTATACACATGGATATTTATACAAATGGAAAATACACTCACACTGCAAGGACTGAGACACCACAGGTTGCTGAAGAAGAGAATTCTGCATGGAAGATGAGGTATATCAGCACCATCTGCTCTCCACCCGCACAAACCAGAAAACCCCTAAACACTGAGTGTTAAGCTGCCTGTAACTAACATGAAAATGAAACTGTTCAAGATACACAAAGTGTTTTGCATCTAAGAAAACTAGAAATTACTCAATGTGTCTTCCAGTGCACATCCCAGGTACCCTGAGACTTGACCACAGACATCTCTGGAAGCAGCAGAGTGGAAGAAGTTCCTCTAATGATGAAATAAAACTACAGCTATACCACACCATAGTCGACAATTACTGGCGTCTATGTCCACAGGAACATTCACTATGGATTCATATATATGTGAGGAAAAGCTATTTAATCCATGGAAACAAAACAGCATCACTGATCTTCACACACTGCTCCTTCACAGGCTGTTGCAGGTCTACATGGCTGTGAACAGAGCTAAGACCATGTGCTTCTACACCTTAACTGCATTTAAAGCAGCTCCAAGCCCCTGGACACACCCTTTGATATCACCTGGGAGTGGCTGCAGCCTCCTCACCTTTCTTTGGCACCAATCAGACTCTGCTGTGTGCTACAAAAACCCAATAGTACACCTGAGCTTGAAATTGGGCCTAATTTTGCATCTGCTCCCAGGGATGCAGCCAAAGCCTTTAGTCAGAAGTGGGGAAGTGTCTCTCTGTGATGAAGTTCAAGTAGCAGCAGGCCAGGACCAGAAAAATGAAGGATACAATACAATAACAGAAGAAACCATCTCAAATGTTGTAGAATGTGTTGCATAATGAGTTACTTCTTAAAACATCAGCTCTGGCTTCTCCTTCCTCGTTCACTCTGCTGAAGCAGAGTGGAAGCAATTGCTGTCACACTCCATGCACCTTTGCAACACACAACACTTCCCTTAGAGGCTATGAGGCCACACAGTACTTTTAAACATATAAATTGCATAAAAACATTTGAAATATTAGTGGTAGTAGGCAAATAGCTTCACAATGACAGAGAGGAGGTTTAGATTAGATTTTAGGAAGAAATTCTTCCCTGTGAGGTACTGAGGCACTGGCACAGTTTGCCCAGAGAAGCTGTGGCTGTCCCATCACTGGAAGAGTTCAAGGTCAAGCTGGATGGGGTTTTGAGCAACCTGGGCTGGTGGAAGGTGTCCCTGCCCATGGCAGGGGAGTTGGAGTAGTCTTTCAGGTCCCTTCAACCTAAACCATTCTATGATTCTAAATACCTAAATAATACTAAAGAGAGTCATTATCTAATGCAACTTGTGCATTACAGGACTTTATAGTGCATGAAAAAGAGATGCAGATTTTGTTTCAAATTTAGTCACATGTCTACCTGCAAGAATCATTTCTAGTGAGTCATTTGGCAAAGCCAAACTGAGCTAATTTCCATTATACAGAAGGAAAGCCCAAATACAATCCGTGTTGTTGTATATATTATCACTCAAAACATCTTACAGACAGCTAATTCTTTAATGGGGTTTAAATGTTCAGATTTTAGAGCCATTGGGTAGAACTCAGCAGAGCAATTGCAGCATGCTATCCCAGGAATAGCCAGTTTCAAAACATTATTCTGCTCACATGTTTTACATAAGATTGATTGCATTCTTTGCTTCTACCAAGCAACAATAGTCCCAAACCCACTGGAGTTAAGCTTTAATAAAGAAAGGGTCTGTCAAATGTAAATGTAGTTCACAGGTTAAATTCTAAGACCTAACCGAGCCACTGGTGTTCTCAGCCAAGTTTATTATTTTATTATACATTCTTTCTATTGATTGTCATCATCACCTATTGACTGGCTGTGTAGTGTATGAGACAGTTGAGGAGAATCAATAGAGCTGTGGGTGAACTCTAGGGATCTTGGTGGGGAACAGGATGAATTGCCTAATGGTGCCTACAAAAACACTTTTGTTTTCTTTGCCACAGAAATAAATGAATCACAGGAGACAAGCAGGTCTAGGTGCCTTCTGAAATCTCACCTATAGCACATTAGAAAGTTGTATTTGACAATTCATCATTTCATAAGGCAAAATAAGCCGTTAAGGAATTTAGCTTGAAATATGCTAATATAATATATTATAATACAGTTCAGCATCAGGAAGCACTGGGTGCTGTGGTCAGGGTAGGGAGATCTTCCCCAAAAATACAACTCATCTTGGAACCCATCCTCTGCACAATTTGCTCTCTTTTTTCCTGCATGGTTTTTACATGGATCACAATGTACCACATGATCCAGAGTTGCAGATGACAGTAGATGTCAGAATCACACAAATTTTGAGTTTGGAAGGAACATCTGGAGGTCATGTTGTCCCACCCAGGGTCACCTAGGTGCTACACCACTAGGTAAGCTATCTAGTATAATGCCAGATGCCTAACTAACATCCTTTGAAAAGGGCTAGGATGAGCAAGTTGGAGGATTTTAATGCTTATTCCAAGAATATTCCCCTATAGTGGGGAAAAAACTAACTTAAACATTATTTTTTGGATATAAGACCTATCATGAGACTAGGTAGTGTGAACAAGAATATATCCCATATTAATTAATATTCCACAATGCTGTCACTCATTCTCCTGACAAAGATTTGAATGTGAGCAGCAAGAAATCCAATTAAATCATTGTTATAACAGTGTTATAATTAAGACAGGTCCTTTTATTTTAACAGAAGACTAAATGTCTGAGCTTTAAGACTTCATTTTTTAAAAATATAAACCTGCAAAATTGATCTAATTGTCAATTAGTTTTACACTTTCTGGATTTATGCTACATAAATGCAATTTACCTAAATGCTTGTCAGAGAAACATTTTCTTTTCTTTTTTCTTTTTCTTGTTATGATGAATACACACATTAGAAGGAATAATTCCTAAGTCTCTTCTAACTGAATTCACACTGTATAGAAATGTCCCACAGTGTGGCTCTGAATGCCCATTACTAAGCCATGTACTGAAACCATGTCCAGAAGATATCAGACTGTAAATCACTCCATATAAATCAAGGAATCCTTCCAAGGGAGTTGGTCAGAGCATGAGTGGGTGCTCTCTACCCTGCAGTCTGGGCAAGGGCATGAGTTCTGTTGTAGCTGGAGTGTGCAATCTCAATCCACTCTGGCAGGAGACCATGTAATGGTATTTTAGAGCCTCAGACAAATTTATCCAAATGAAAGATTTAACAGTCTTCATGACCTGATACACTTCTAAGTTTTGTTCCATTCACTGCTCTGCCCAGGTCAAGTCACACCAACTGATTTAATATAATGCACCCAGCAAGGGAGATGGTGTTCCCTGAAGATGAGACCATAGTGTCAGGTAGCATGAAGAGCACTGATCAGCAGAGCAGAGCCTTTCAACTCCAGTCTGTCTATTAAAATCAAACCCAAAAAATGAGAGGCTTTTATCACCATTCAACCTAGAGTCCTGGCTTAAAATAGAATCTAATTTTGGCTGGTATCAAATATTTTAACATTAAAGGTTCTATTAATACCATTCAATAATATATGCCTTTTAAAAAATATAACACCTGGGTCAATTTTTGATTAAGATGAAAACTTCTCTATGAGAAATGACTTCATTCTGCCCTCTGATTAATGTAACAGCCTATTTATCATGTGTTTAAATAAATAAGTACAAGAGTGTATCAAAGAGGTGAGTCTAACTAGGAAAACTATGGAAATATATTGCCCATGGAAGTCCATAGAACTTAAACTGCTATTCCAGCACTGTTACTCCTGCATTGTTGTAGCAATACAGAAACCAACAGGCACAGATCCTTCCCTATGCAAACCTTGCTTTGCACCAGCAGAATGTCAAGATTTCCATTCCCTTTTTAACCACACAGCTACATTTGCTCCTTAGAAAGAAAATTACCACCATACAGCTCAGCATTTATCATTTCATGGTGTTCTTCACATTTTTGATTCAGCATTTATGAGCTTGCTTTTAGCTAGGAGTTTATTATTATCCATTTATAGCAAGCCAACAAACTAGTAAATTATGTATTTGAAAGCCCTGCTGGCTGACATTTTTAAAGTTCATTGGATTTCTTTTTTTTTTATCAGAGTAGAAATTTGTTGCAAACACTCAGGATCTGATAACTGATTCCCATTTAGATGTCATTGAGACATAAGTACGATGTATTTTCATTAATATTTCATTGTGTAAGTGTTCCTTGCTCTGACATTGCCATCTTGGAGTTATTTGTCCCACATCTAAAGAGCAACTTGTAATCAGATGGGTATATTGGACTTCATTATCTGTCACCACACATTCTTAGCATAGAGAATGTTATTAAGTTATAATTGCTTCTGGTTTTCCCTTCTGGGAAGATGAAGAACAATATATATGGACTCATTAAGGAACAAAAAAAGAGTTGACAACAAGCATAAAACTGTCAAATACATCAAGGTTCTGGATTCAAAAATTTATTGCCACTTGTGCTGGTTTGTTATAGTCTGGTGGGCCCAGAATATTTAAGGAGTCATCATAGAATTATCATAGAATTTAGAGGTTGGAACGGAACTTACAGATCATCTAGTCCCAACCCCCTGCCCTGGGCAGGGACACCTCCTCACTAGATCAGGTTGCTCAAGGCTACTCATGAAAACATAGATAGGCCCATGTATGGGCAGCAGTTTGGTGTTGGCTGAGCTTAAACCATGACACTACCAGATACAACCCATGTTTGACTAATGAACACAAGATACATTTTGAATAGAGCAGAATGCTTCATGATTAATTTGGGATTGTATATCAAAATACTGTTTTTTAAAACCAAATAGAACAACAGAAGATTCATGTTAATTAAATAGCCGCAAGTCAACGTATTTTTTGCTATAAAAAAAACTTGAATTTTTGGCCTTGCTTTTAGAATTTACAACAGTATAACAAATAGGAAATAAATGGCAGCACCAGTTATTTCAGGTGACATTACTTCAAGATGTAGTGTAAGAAATTGTCCCAACTATAAGTTCCTGAACTGTTACAGTAATTAAGAGTATAAGTTGTAGATGCAGATGCACATTTTTCCCATCCTCCAAAAGATGAAGTTTTTCCCTGTGTTACATTAAGGTAAATTACATAATCCAGAGTTAAATGAGAAAGAAGAATCTCACTTTAAAGAACTGAAAGGGAAAACAATGCTTAAGAAGGTTTCTCAGTAAAAGGTTTCTATTTATTTCCCATTAAGAACTTCATGGTAAAGACAGAGAACCTCTTACACTTCATCATACACAGGGCTGATATTTTTAATTAAAGTTCCCAGTGAACTAGTAACTTGGGGGCAAATGAAGGACATTTTAAGGCCATCTAGAAGAAAACATTGACACTGCACATTCTCCAAGTTTCCCATTTCCATATTCAAGGTGATCATTAGCTAATGTTCCTGCTGGAGGAACTGAGGAGGAGACCAAGTGAGTCTACAGCAGTGTCCACCCATCATGAGCAAGGCAGAACACACTGATTAGGGTTTCCAGGTGAAAACTAGGTCTATATAATGTCTTTTATTTTCCTTTCTGCACCAACTCAGGTTGCTCCCTCTGTGAAGAGGAAGCAGATGTCATAAAACAAGTTATGTTGATGCTTTGCCATCAGGAAATTGAAGTTTGCCATACAAATCCTGCACTGCTCCTGTATGGCTTCCTTAAGTCCTCTTAGAGGCACCCAGCCACTAAATATATTGTATTATATTTCCACTTTATAGTGTGCTATAGATTTTTTGTATTAGCAATAACTAACTGCATTGTGGAAGTTATTGAGGGAACAGCTGCAGAATTTGAATCCTGTGTGGGAATGAATTGGTGCTTCTGGCACAGGGGAAGGAATAAAAAGTGTTTGGGGCCTCTGGGAAGTTTCTACTGAAAGAACAACACTAAAATAATTTCAGTTGTTACCTTTAGGTTTCAGTCCCAAGCCCAAGCTTTCCTCCTCTGAAGTAATGCTCCACATTGTCTGCAGGCTCCAACTGCTCCCTCTCTGAGGCTATATTTGCTCTGTTCTGATTTTTCCACCCCCCAAGGATGTGTACTAGATACTGCATAGATAGCTGGGGAGGTATGGGCTGGATGGCCCCTGTTAAACTCACTTAATCAGACATGGACAGGAAACATCATGCCAATTATCTTCATTTCATTTATTCTTATTGCCACAGCAGGTTTGTACACACTGTGGCTCATATGAAAAATGCCCACAAAGACCTGTAGGGTAAAAACCAGTCTGTGATAAACAGAAAAGGCAAAACCGGTGGTGGGCCATGTTGGGAATGCCAGTAGGAAATAGAATAGAAAAACTCACTGTGTTTCACAGAAAGTAAATGGTGTTCAGCTGTAATCATCATGAAGGCTGATTTTACATTTACCAACTGAAATCACAGCCCACTCCACTGAAATGAGTGACATGATCAATACTGAAGCAGAGTCAGCAAGAATGAAATAATGATTAGAGCCACACAGTCTGAAACTGAGATTTGCCTCTGTGCAGCATTTAGCATCTTCATCCTGCTATCATTTATCAAAACAAAAAAGAAAAATGCACCAGTAGTAAAAGCCCCAGGTGTTTTGCCCTGTCCCGAGAACCTATGTAGACAATTACAGCCCAACTTCTGCCCACAGAGTCAGTGGGATTGTATGCAAATATAATTAGTGTTTTCTGTAATGACAGTGAATTCTCTTTTGTCAGGCCTGAGGCAATGGCCTGAAGTTGTGTCAGGGGAGGTTTGGGCTGGATATTAGGAAAATATTCTTCCCCCAGAGGTGTTAGGGCGCTGAACAGCTCCTCAGGGCAGTGGTCACAGCCCCAAGGCTGACAGAGCTCCAGGAGTGTTTGGCCAATGCTCTCAGGCACAGGGGGGGATTGTTGGAGATGTCCTGTGCAGGGTCAGGAGTTGGACTTGATCCTTGTGGATCCCTTCCAACTCTGAAAATTCTGTGATTTTTTCTGGGGAACAGTATGTTTCACTGTCCTATCTTTAATTTTATATTTAGCTATATTTGGTTATATTCTTATATTAGATCCCTTTAAGGAATAGGATTTATAAGGATGAAGAAAACACCTTTCTCAAAGAGCTCTTATAGAACTATATCTATAACATCATAAATAATAGATACAAATAAAACTAAGAATTATTTAAAGCAATTCCTAAATTGAAATACTTTGATGGACATTTCTGAATACATTGCCTTTATTATACCTCAGTTTTTCCTCTTCCTTTTTAAAAGATTCTTATTTTGATTGCAAATTGCCCCAGAAAGGACCTGAGCTTCTCAGTTTTTATCAGGTCATTCTCTGCAAGCAGCAGAAATGTCCATCCAATGTTTCTCAAAAGGTGCAAAGTACTTTGAGCCACTGATTGCACAGCAGGTAGTTAATGGTGTTATACTCCTTGTTGGTACCATTCACTCTTTTGTCAAGCTCAGTGCAGAAAGACAGAAAAGCAGATCCAAACCATCACTTTTAACAATATCAGTTTTCAGACATTTTAGATAATTTTTTTCTTTGGGGAGGGCCATAACAATCATTGGTTCAGCTGGAGCTGAGCCACCTTCATAATTATAAGACAAAACATCACAAAACAATTGGCATTTCAGTGTGACAAAATCCCAATTCTCACATTGTGGAATGTTTCCTCAGAAATTGAATAGAAACCTTCTGGGATCTGTTTATTAAATTTGTCCCACATAGACTCTGACCTTTCAAAATATAGAAAAGATCATGTGCCAAATCACTCTCAGGAGTGACTTTTGTTTTGGCTCTGACCTCTCCCTCTCTGACCTTGGGAGAAATGCTTTATGTGTAGATAGCAGAACAGCTCTATTTCTCCTAGTCTTTGGAATGGAAGAAACAATCATTTTCGAATATTCATACAGTTCTCTTGAAATATATATGCAGAGCAGACTGTTGCCTGAGACTTCTGTAATTCTTGATCATTTACCATATAGGTCAGTAGAAAACATCCATAATTTAGATCCAATTTCCATCTTTGCAAGCCCAGAGAACACAACTTTCTGACACTGACTTGTATTAAAAAAGGTAGAATATGAGATGCTATTTTTCATTTATAGGGCAGCAATTATGTATGGGACTATTTCAGTGAAATTCTACATTTATAACTCTTGCTTTCCTTCTCTTTAAATGTATTGATTTTATCAAGGAATACAAATGGGCCTGACAGACCTCTGTGGTTAGGGCTACAGGGTTATTACAGAGCTTGTTTTGGATTCCTTTTAATGGTTACATTTCAATTATTGGAGTTGGAACTCTCTTTCAGAAATCTCTCCCATGTTTTTCAAAAGCCTGACTTGATCTGTTTCTAGCAATGAAGAAGGAAATAATAACACTGAGCTGATCATATTACTTCTTTCAGGAGATACGTGAGGTTTTCCCTCTGCTCTTACTTTGGAACAGAGTTGGAAAGTTGACAGGATGAATTGTAGTGCAATGAGAGAGATTCCTGAATTTGTCCTTATGAGAAGACATGCACATTTTACATATGTAAACACCCAAAAATCACCAGTTGTACTCAGCTGTAGATCTTTCCTTTGGAGTTTCCCGGTAACATCTCATGCTCTGTCTACACTGAACATGACCCAGAAGTCAGATTGCAATCACACTCACAGGCCCATGAAACATGCAAGCCAGAAGATAAATGATACACACATATAATAAGATAATGATGTGTATAAACCTTGAGTTTCTTGCAATAATTTTAAAAAACCCGTGTGTTAATGAATAATTTCAACTCTTCTAAGGTCTACATGTGCAGAATGCAAACATGAGGAAAGAACTGGAAAGGAGCCATTCAAGGGTGAAGATCAGTAAAATTCAGCTATTTTTATTGTGTCTGCTGCTTTGCCACCAGAATTTATGGAGGACTTGAGTCCCACCATCCGTCACAGACAGTGCTGAGAAGACAGAAGATGGAATGGTGCTGTCCTGGAAAAACAAACATTCCAGCACAGCACTTGAATTCTTTTTTGCACACAGGTAGGTTTGCTTTTTCTTCCTCATTATGATGATAATAATCTGTAGCTCCTTATGCCCACGTATTTAAAGCCTGATTTTTAGAGGTTCTTTAACACTGCATTGTTACACAGATACACTCACTCTTCTTTCAGTGCACCTGTTCCAGCCAAAAGACTAATCATATGCATCCTACAACCCCTCAAATATATCATTAATATATGAGAGTGTTCTCATTTTCCTCAATGCACATCTGTGACTTCAGACCAGATTAAACATTGCTTTGCAGTGCTGCAAGAGTCAGATTTTATTTTTTGTTACAAAACTGTCCTGCTGATATCTGCACAGACTGCAGCCTGAACCAGGCCATGCACATCTGATTGCTGAATTCCTGGTCACAAGTAATCATGAGAGACATTTGTTTGATAGATAAAGCCAAATATATTGGGGAAATGCACACTGTGAGTATGTTTCATTTGACTGTTTCCATCATAGGCAGTGCCTTTTAATTAGGGAATGCCTAAACAAACAAAGCAATGTTTGCTGGAGCTGATAGAAAGCTCTATCTGATATAAAACCCTGCATCAACTAATATCAGGGAAAAGCAAACATCCAAGTCTCTCTCTGTCCCTGCACTCAGCTTGTTGGAAGATGGAACTATGCCTGCTACAATCTCCACTTCAAGGAGAGAAGGAGAATAGGAGTGATACCATCTCCTGAGCCCACACAGCTCAGCTGCTACTACAGTCTTTGCTACAACCTGCATGTGGACTGTCCAGTTTGGTTGAAGTAAGCTTTGGCTCCAACCCACCTGTGTGCAAGACTGAACAATTCTCTTCTTAGATAGAAAAAACCCTCCTAGTTAGTACTATATTAATTGAAATTCCTACATGGAAATTGCAGGCAAGTGCATCCTTCAAAGTTAAACCTGAAACAAACACAGTGATGTGAGAACGATGTATCCCTTGGACTTTGAGCACTAGACTACAAACAGTCTTTAAATCAAGATATCATGGCAGATGACACACATTTTTCCAAGACTTCCACTCTCTAGGCTGTTGGATTTGCACTCTACTTTCTATTATTACTTTTTTTTTATTAGGAAAACTCAAATCCTGTTGCTAAGAGCTTATTTAGGTTGAGCTGTCGCCTTTAGCTTCAGAACATTAAGTCTTGACAAATGCTTCTTTTGAAGTCTGACACCTGTTTGTTTGGCATTTCCCACTTTCAGGAACTCACTAGACTATAATAATACTCAGCACAGCAGAAGTAAAGAGAATGAATTAAAGTAGAAATGCTTTCAGACGTGAAAGAGCATCCCTTTGCTCAGGGTTCCTCAGTAGTTTCAAGAGGACCTCAGGAGAGCTCATCTCCAAGCTATATGCTTTCTTCTGTAATGGGAATCTAATGCCCATGAAACAACACAGAGTAGCAACCCTAGAGACCAGACAACTCTATCTTAAACCAGCTACAAATCAGCAGGAGACACCAGGTTTCTTTGCAGACACTTTCAGAAGCACAAAGAAATATCTTGATTATTGGACCAAATATCAGGTATCTGCTTGTCTTGTAAGCTGGAAGAGAATAGTTCATAAATACTCTGAGATGTGATTTTGTTAGATATTCCTTTACATTTGGCTTCATGAGGATTTTGATGGCAAATTTCTTCAAATAATTATTTCTAAGTTTAGGGAGGGTCTACATCTAGAAGAGAATCCATAACCCATTTAAATCAATGAAAGCTACTCTCAAAAACTAAGCTTAGAGCAGACCTCCAGGGCAAAACTCAAAATTCATTTACCTCTGCCATGTATTCAGACACCATATCTATGTTTTTTCCCTTCATTCACCAGAGTTTCAGATATGAATCTGCAACTGAAATTGAGGAATAAAGTGATTAGGAACCGAGTGCTTGAATTAATTCCTTTAAAAAAAAAATCCATCTCATCTGTATATTTCAAAACCTCCTTTTAATCTTAGAAAGGGGATTCTATACAGAGAACATTTTTTTCTATGGCCAATAACACATTCAGTTTCTTCTTGTGAAAGATTCACCATGATGGAATACATATTCCATCATGTCCTGAAAACTGTAAGAATCTTAAACAACAGCTCTTAGATTTACTTTATTAAAGAAAAAGATGACAAAACCCCTTTCAAACCTAGATTACAGGCAGCACTGCAAAGATCCTTGAATTCTATATGAAGAAAAAGCAACTAAAATATATAAACAGCTATTTAGAATAGTTTGACACCACAACAATCTTTCTAATCAAACTGACCATCCTTCAGGAGTGTATTTTATAGCAATTTTAAGCAGTGCTAATACCTGATGCAGATTTTGTTGGCAGGGCTGGAAGTAATACCCTTTTTAAGAATACTCAGCACATTCTTTGTTACATTGGTTCAATATTTTCCCAAATCTAGTAATCTTTAGCCAACCTGGTTGAAATATCCCCTACAAAACTCTACCTTAGATTGGCAGTTTGGTAAACATTCAGCTCCAATATTTCAGGTGATTCTGAAAATAAGATTAAAGGGCAAATGAATTTGTGAAGAAGACATACAAACACTCAAAGGTGCAGACTGGGGCTCCCCAGCTGACTGTTCTCAGAGAAAACACAGCTCCTCTTGGCAAAGCTGCTCACACAGCCTTTGCATTGCAAATCCTTTTGTTCCACTTCATTAATCAATCAGGTTGTGCAGAAGGAAATAACCTTCTGTGTGGCTGGTGGAGAATGGGACCATTCCCTGCCCCATGGCCATGCTGCACCAACAGCTCTGGGGCCTCTGGGCTCCCTGTGTGCAGTATGATGGTGGCAAAGCTCTGTGAGTCTATATTCCCTCACAGATCCCAAACAAACCACCTGTGACCCTGTTGGAACGTCACCTGGCTGTTCCTAGCAGGCTGTAGGTGCCAGATTACCATCTGAAGACTCCTACTCCACCACCTTTGAATGGTAACTTGCCAGCCCTAAGTTTTGTGCATATGTATTTATATACACAGAGAGGTCACTGTTCTTATTTATATGTGGGTAGATGTGAAATGTAAATTCAGATGGCAGATGAACACATTATAAACACTGAGCACATTATAAACAAGCTAAAGATTAGAAAGTTACACAAACATATACACAAACTCAGTATCGTATTTATAAAATTAGCTAAGCATTAAATCTCCTAAACTGTTAAGGTACCTGAAAACTTTATGTAAGTAAAATACATTATTGATTACATGCAAACTATGACCTGTGGCAGCTGCATTGCTACAGGCAGGACTGAGAGGCCAATTTCAACTTTTACTTAACATTGGCAGCTCATAACTTGTGGGCTTAGATTTACATTGCTGGACAAAGGACTCAAAGCAAATTACATCTCTTCTTAATTAACTGAATGATCCGCAATGCATTTCATGCCTGAACAAATATAATTGAAACAATTGAAATCATATTAGCCACATAGAAAATAATCAAACTGCTGGTTTAACTCTTGGTAAACACTGGTCAGTCCTGTAATTTTGCAACAAAAAAGAAAAAACAGCAATGCTGTGAAGCATTAACACCAGTGTTGGTGTATTTACACCCAAAGTATTATTCTCTTTTCAGCTATGTAGTTTCCTAGAAGACATGTCCAAAATTATACTCAAAACTATCAGAAATCATAACTAAAAAGGGCATTTCTCATCTTCCAGCCCTTACCAGAAGACTTTGGAATACAATATTAGCAATCAAATATTAATCTTTTCTAGAAAAAATAATAATCATGAACAAAAATAATCTAGAAGCAAATGAGTAAATTAATCTCAAGCTTATGCTATTCTTCAAAGGATGAAATAATGAACCATGGATTGAAGAATTGCTATCCATCTGTCAGGGTCAGAAGGTTTTGGTACCCATATATTGATTTCTTTTGATGTCCACAAAGGTGTATATAAAGCCTAGAGCATGCAGGAGTGCTGTTTGGAATCACTAAGGACCATGACAGGCTGTGAGGATGAAATGTAACCAATAAGGTTTGCAAATGATAAGAGCATGAAGAAGCTGCAGCCATAAAATTCTTGATGTGGAGAGGGAAGAGTGGTGGGCAGAGAGCTGAGCAGTGTGGGAGGCAGGAGCAGGTTCTGACACAGAAGCTGGACACCCTCTGTGCATCAGGTCCTAGAGAAATACAAGCTTCAGATTCATTGCTGAACGCACTGGGTTGCTCACAGAACCATAGAATGGTCTGTGTTGGAAGGGACATTTATGATCATCTACTTCCAAGTGTCCTGCCATGGACAGGGACACCTTCCACCAGACCAGGGTGCTCAGAACTCTATTCAACCTTGTCTTGAACTCTGCTAGGGATGGGGCAGCCACAGCTTCTCTGGGCAGTCTGTGCCTCACCACCCTCACAGGGAAGAATTTCTTCTTAATATCTAATCTAAACCTACTTTCTTCAGTTAAAGTCCTGTCACTTTGTCCAAAGTCCCTCTCCAGCTCTCTTGAAGCCCCTTTAGGCACTGGAAGGGGCTCTAAGTTCTCCTCAGAGCCTCCTCTTCTCCAGGCTCTCATCAGAAACATAAGTAGGTTTTGTGTTGGCATCAGTGTTAGTCTAAAGGAAGTTCCAGTGCCCTGTGCCCCTCATCTTGGCCATGCTGGGCTGGCTCAGAGCTCAGGCACTGGAGAGCTCCTGGGGCTCCCGACAAGAAGCTGCTGTTTGGGCACCAAATAACTTCTCCAGTCTCCTAGAAGGAGCCAGAGCTGCTGCTTTGTAGTGAGCAGCTGATTAGCTGTGTCTCACTTCTTTGTGAGGCAATGGGTTCTGATAAATTCCTACAGGGCTTGAAAACACCATCATTTGCCTAATGATTTGGCAATGACTTGGAACTGCTTCATATGAAAGAGAAGAGGCATGGCACAGTGATAAATGGCCAACATCAGTGCTTGGGAAGGCTGGGGGCAGACAGAGGACTGTGAGGGGTGTCAGGGCTGGAGCTGAAGCTTATTGACCCTCAAAGGTTCAGGGGGTAGAGAGAGCCACAAGGGCTTAAGGCAAAGGTAAAACACTGAATGAGGTAGAAAGCAGAGAAAGACAGTGCAAATGTTGGGAGATCAGAGAGCATTTGCTGGTGATTTTGACCACAAAGAACCTTATCTGCATCAGGGGAGTTGGAATGTATTTTAAAATAGTTGTGGAGCTGACACTATCTACAAGGGCTAATGGACAAGGCAGGAGGGGACTCAAAGTGGTAGCAATGCTTTTATCTCCTGTGACAAGTTCGTTTGAAGAATTTTTATAGATAAACATGTCAATTCTGGAATTCTTTTGTACATTATTTTTCAAGAATTTAAGTCTACCCAACTCCTAAATAGGCTGCTGTTCACATGTATTATTTATGGTTGCAGTCATATGTATCATTGCTTCAGTGTATACAAGTTGTACAACCAGCATTAACTTTGCAGAGGACATTCTGAACTGAGAGAAGGGCTACATACAAATGCAAATAACAGCAATAAATCCACTGTGTATTACAGAAGGTTTAAAATATTTCCCTTGCTAAAAAACTTGCTCTTCGTGAATGTGGATTATCACAATATATCCCAAAGGGAAACTTCAGGAATATATTGTATGAAGCTATTTCTGAAAACTAATTCAATGTCATATATAAGAAGTCACAGAAGTCCAAATCAATCAAAAAATAGTTGAAAATCAGTGT
>NW_008687656.1:0-5994 GCF_000695815.1 Acanthisitta chloris | reverse complement strand
TGAATTCTTAGTTCTGCAGCAATATTTGGATGACATATAACTAGAGCTGAGTACTTTGTAATGAATAATTTATTTCACCAATTTTTGCCTTTTTTTTAAACTGTGACATATCCATGAATAAACAGATCAAGATTTTCCTTATTCTTAATTCAAAGTTCTCTGACAGTCCCTCCTCAACCCACTTCCCTTTAGAGAGCTTTCATTGCTTCCGTGTGTATTCCTGATTTTGAAGCTGAGGAGGTTTAGCATCAGAGCAGTGTGATTTCCTTCTGCATGGTCATACACTATTGTTTCTATCCCCCAGCTGGACTCTTGTGAAGTAATTGGGTGTGAATGTTCATGGAGAATAAATTAGACTTTGCTTTTTTGTGATCCTGAATGTAAAACCAACTCTCCCTGTGCATTGGCACCAGCAAAACTCCACAAGAAAGCTGACACACAAAAGGCAGGAGCACAGCTGAAAGGAATTCATTTTAAAATTCATATGAATATTCATAGGGATTTTTTCTTTTTTTTTTATTTTATTTTTGCAGTGCGTACTCAACGAAACAGTAGGAAAATAACTTTTTCCTCTTAGTGGATTCAACATTGGTCTCTTCACCTGTTCCTGATGTGGCCACTGGGAACACTTTAGTGGTTGAAAGGAAGGACAGGCTTGGGGCACTTGTCATTCTGGAGTTCAATCAGTCTTTTCCCGGACCTAAGCCTAAAGGCATCCCTTTTCCAGATTACAGTTCAATCAAAGCAAGCAGTGAAATTTTGGAAGGCTCAAGCTGACAGGTAAACCAAGGCTGTTTCCCAGCTCAGCTCATGGAGAGGAGGAGGGGAACACCTTTCCTTGTGTGAACTAAGGCAGCATTTTGCTGCAGAATACTCAGTCACTTAATATTGTGATGGCAATTCCATATCACGTGTGAGGCACAGATTTCCACACACCACATCAGGAGGCAGCACACAAATCCATCCTCACATCAGCCAAAGGGAGGCACTGCACATTCCCCCTGTGCTTTGTTATCTCTACTCCTTAGGTGCCCAAGGGAAGAGAGGCAGCCTGAGATTTTTATTTTTTTTAACACTTATCACACTTTTGATAGATTTCTAAGGGATTACAGGCTTAGGAAAGACAAAATCAATTCCAAGAGAGGTCTATACTACTAAATATAATATACCCTTAGCACAAGGCAAGTTTAAAGATAGAAAAAGTCTAACAGCTGGGCTAAAAATCTGAGTCAGAAGTTACATTCCAGGAGCAGAAGTGCTGCTTAAGGCTGTTTTGCATTAGTACATTTGAAGCACATTGTTTCCTAATCTACTTGGAAGAAATGTTTAGGGATTTTATTAACATAAAACAAGATAGTGAGAGCAAATTTGATATCAATTAACATACTAATTAAATGTCACTTAGTAGTTTTAGCAATTACTTGATATTTAATTAACCACTTGAATACCTTGGGAGATCCAGATTATTGTACATGTAATCAAAGGGCAATTCTTCTGACCCTGTGGGTATTTGCTGCATGTCAAGACAATCTGTAGATAGCAACAAAAAATAACTCCATGCACTGTGACCCCAGGTATGTTGAGCTGCTGTGTACCCAGGAGATTAATTTACTAATTTGAAAGCACTAAGTATCAGTTAAAAAGCTTAAACATACCTCAAGTGATTAGGGGCCTACATAAACAACACGAACAACCTACAAAATATCAATTATTTTAGTTCAAGTCACATTTTAAATTCACACTGCAGAGTTGTCTTGGCATTTATGAAACTTGTATTCCCCATCAGGTCCTTTTATTTTTAGCTACAAGGGTTGGAGAGTAAGAAAACATATATTTTTCAGCAAAAAAAATTACTTAAGGAGAGAAAATATATATACCTGAAATCTTCTGGACTGTGTTCACACAGAGGTACCAACTTTTGCATAAGGGAGAATTCCTGATGAATTATTTCTGTACAGGTTTTTTGGGAAAAAACCCTCTTAATCACTCATAAAACAGGGATGAGTTATTTACAGTTTCCTACAGGTAAGTCTCCTTCCTCCGACTTCTTTTGGCGCTGCCTCAGTGTGGTTCAGCTTGTGCTGACACTTTTCTATGCTGCCAATGACTACCCATGACAACCTGTAGTAGTGTCATACTACAGCTACAGATCCACTTCTTCACGTGTCCCACTTTTCTAAATGGATATCAACACCTCTTAACTCTCATTTTTAATCTTGTGCTTGTAAACCCATCAACCTTCCCCCTGCTTTGTATTGTTTTCTCTATTGTTGTGTTATTTAAGCCTCTATTTCTGCTTGTGTATGAGAATATGGAGAAACTGGGCAAAATAACCTTTCTGTTCCCTTTGTAGCTCTTTCCCATTTGTCAGACAAGAACCATCTGTAAAATAATAGCTCCTTTGCTAGAGTTGTGTTTGCAGTTATTTTTTCACTTCTTGTCTCTCTCTCATTTCTATACTGATTGAAGATATTTATTTATGATGTATCTTCAGATCTCTCTCTCAAATCAGTGACCCATCCCTCTCCCTCCACCAGAACCAATCTCAGTCTCTAATGGTCTCTTTGAAGTAGAAATAGAGTAGGAATTCTCTTTCCATCTCCCTGTTCACCTCTCAGCCTCCTTCCCCAGCTACTGACATGCCATTTACTTAAAATCTTTTCCCCCTTTTGCTTTTCTGCCTTTGTCTCACTTGGTTGTCTTGAAAAACCCTCTAATTTATCCTTCAGAGGATATTTGTCAGTCTTCTTTCACTTATGGGTGAGGATGCACAGATTTCTTTCAAATTCCTGTGGGCCCTTTCCTGACATAGCTCATACCAAGGAGATTGAAAAGGACTTGAATAGTTCAACTTTAAAAGGCTTTTCTGATCATATTAAGTGTATGAAGTGAGTTGATCTCATTCACAGTTCACCAAGGCTGTTCATGTCTTAACTGTAGTTTCTTAACCAGAGTAGATTTAAAGGAAATCGAGTGGTTTGGCATTTTGTGAGCTGAATTTCCACCCCTGGAATTTAAAAAGAAAATAATGGTAATAATAAAATAATTGAAATCTTTATATTCAATGAGGCTATATCAACATAAATGAAATTCTGTTTCAAGGATCAAACTAAAAATGATTCAATCTGTATTTTTATGATTTAAAGCTACAGAGAAGTACAGCACAAGTTACTCAAATGTTTTGAGGTTTAAATGCAGTTTTGTAATATACAGATTGGAAAAGGTAAATGCCAAAAATATGCAGCAATAGCCCTAACTAATATCACTGTACCTTAGCATGTCAAAATTATGTATTGCTACAAAGAGGATAACTGGAGAACAAATTTTCCCACTATTAGCAATGTTGGGAAATATAAGCAAATACAGGAATTGGAAACAAAAGCCTAAGCAGAAGAAAACAGTTGTTTATACAAATGAAGGCCTAATTTTTACACTGCAATTTTTATCATATTTCAAACTACTTCACAAACAAGATCACTATGACAGCTGATAACTCTTGTATTTTTTTTTTTGGCACATGCAGAGACCTGTAAGCATAGTCAACCTTGAAAGTTTCTCTTCTGTCATCCAAAATGCAAAGCAAATATTTCCATCAAGGCTTGCCCAGAATTTCTGCCCACTCGAATATGATCCCTATTTTATCATTCACATACCATGTCCCCAAAACCTTAACTCTTATATTCAGCATCTACAATACTTTTTACCTAACTTAAATGTACAATATATTAATATTTTAGATATTAAATAATTTAATAGTTCATAATATCAATGTTTTTACAACGTATTAAAAATATTGATTATAAAAAATGGCTACTTACTTCACAAATGGGGAAAAAAAGAAAGCTTAGACACTATTCAATTGACTTTTTGCATGTATCAGACACACATTTCCCTCAAAGCAATATTTACAGATAATCAAATTATTCAAATGATTATTTATCCTGATACATCTCTATATTGTTTAAACTTGTATTTACCAATGTGCTTATTCTTTAATAATATCCTGGGAAAGAAGCAAAATTACATTAAAATTACCACTGGGTTTGAGGATTTTGCCTGGAAGAAAGAAAAATTAGTCTTTAATCAAAAAAAGTCACAGTTACAAAAGGATTAATTTTGGATCAGATCATATCACAAGTTAGATGTTTCTCTGTCCCAGCTGAGAGGAGTAATTGGAAAATCATAGTTTACACAAAAAAATTATTATTTTCCTATGATCTGCCTTCCTTTCATAAAGTCTTCAATCTCCATCACTCAATTACAATCTGAGAGATTAGGGGACTCAATATATACTGGATTAAAGGTCACCTGTTATTACAGACAAGATTTAATTGCAATATTGACATAAATTCCTTATTAACCATAGGCTTTAAGCTGCTTGGACATATTCAGCATACTAAAAAGGGATGGAATATTCATTAGTTGCACTATGGGAAAAAGTCTAGCAGGAATCTAAAACCAGAGCAAAGCTCTTTTTTTTTTTTTTTTAAGAAGAAAATTAGGAAATGTTGGTGGCTGAAAAATTGTAGATTAAATCTTATTCCATTACAGAGAGTAAAAGTTAGCTTGATTGCACTGCTGTAAGAACTTCCTAGGGGAAATTAAACTTGATAATCTCAAGGTGTTTCCCAGAAGACACCAAGCATTCAGTAATGTTCATTATAGTCTGCAGAATACCAGCTAGAATTTAAAGTGAAGACTCCTAAGGTTTAATCAATATAGACATTCTAAATTGTTCACAGTATAAAGCTCTGATTATGAAACAAAGATGCAGTGAGAAGGGAAACCACAGACCTTTAGGTGGATTTTTTTTTCCCCTGCTTGGTTCACAGCAAAGGTGAACAGTGATGGCCAAATCTCCAAAACAATTTTTGTAGCAGCATCAGAGAGTGTTTCATTAAGCTTCTGGGACCTCTACAGCACCGCCTGGTTTCAGTGACTGATTCTTAAAACCAGGTAGGAAATCCTTTGGAGATTACTTGTTACAAGATTTAAAACCTATACATTGCTGTTATTAACCATTAAGAGTTTAACTATTACAAAACAGATTTTCAATGCTTCTTCTAGAAGATCATGGAGAATTGGAAGATTTTAATTAAAAAAAACCCAAAAACAAACGTGTTATCTGTCCAAGTTTTAAAGCAAGAAATAAAGGACTATACAGTTTAAACTGATATTGATGTTCGTTATCAGCTGCTGATATAAGACAACCAGTAAAGGATGGAAATGGCACATTAGCAGTTCAAAGCACAAAGAAAATGAATCTTCAATTTTGATTAAATGAGCTTGCAGCATCTGTGGCATCTTTAGAGAAGAGAAGTTGCCAAATTGCCAATTGCAAAAGTAATCCAGAGTAACAGGTTTTGGAGCTGGTAAGGAAAAGCTGCCTAAGAACAAATGATTTTCACTGAAGCCAAAGAAGCTACTGACCCTCTCAAATCTTCAGCAGCTTGGACAAAGATCAAGGGGTTTTTTAGGACTAAGAGAAGGACCTGGAATTTCAAACAAAATGTGGCTGGAAACATTGTTTGAGTGAGCCAGGACTGGATTTATGGTTCTTCTCCATCTGGTGCTGGCTAGATGGCATCTATTCAGCACAAAAGAGAGATGATGCCCCCTAATTTTATATGGCTACATATGTCTTCCCATCCCTTTGATATACAAGGGAAAATCAAGCTTGAAGATGCAAACAACTCTGTCAGTGAGGGCCTGTGAAATGGAGATAAATTGAATAAAAATTCTGGAGAGCATTTTGGTAAAAACACTGTGTTTCAGAGCCATTAACACCAGTGTTCTGTAAATTTCAGTGGACAAAATGTATTGCAAAATGTGCCAATTGCTGAAGTCTGCTACAGAAAAAAACCCAGACTTTCCTTTAAGACAAGAGAATGAATCTATAAATATATTTAGATAATCTATTTATGTATTTATGATATAAATTATATATATAAAATGTACAATATACAAGAACAATATTTATATACAGATGTGTAT
>NW_008687655.1:0-513 GCF_000695815.1 Acanthisitta chloris | reverse complement strand
GCGGTGGCACCAACGTTGGGTCCACTCACGGTGGTTCCAGTCGTGACATTGGTTGTGCCAACGTTAGGTGTGCTCACGGCGTTGGTCCCTCCCAAGATGGTGGAGGTGCCACTCATGACGTTAGTCGTGCCAACTCCACCCACGTTGGTTCCACTCACGACGCTGGCGCCAACGTTGGCTCCACCCTTGACCGTAGAGGCGCCAAGAACGTTGGTGGTGCCAACGTTGGCTCCACTCGTGACGTTGGTTGTGCCAACGTTGACTCCACCCGTGGTGGTGCCACTCGTGACGTTAGTTGTGCCAACGTTGGTTCCACTCATGACACTGGTTGTGCCAACGTTGGGTCCCGCCATGACACTGGTGCCAACCTTGGCTCCACTCATAGCACTGGCGCCAACGTTGGTTGCACTCATGACATTAGTTGCGCTAACATTGGTTCCACTCATGACGTTGGTTGTGCCAACGTTGGCTCCACCCACGACATTGGCTCCACTCATGACGTTGGTTGTGCCA
>NW_008687654.1:2026-5948 GCF_000695815.1 Acanthisitta chloris | reverse complement strand
CCCGTGTGCCCCTGCCCACGCCGCGGCCGCCGAGCCCGTGTCTCCTCCGAGGGGATGCCGGGGCAGGGCTGGGCATGGTGCTGCCCTTGCCACAGGGGTAACCTCACCACTGCACCTGCCCCACGGTCAGGGGCTGCCCCAGGACCTGCGGGCGATGGGACACGCCAGGATGGGACCTGCCATTACTCAGAGTTATAGTATTATATTTTAACAGTGCTAACTTGTCGAGTGATTCTTGCTCCCGTTTGTACGTGGTTGTTATTGAAATGTATTGTTTGAGCTGAAAGCTGGTCGCTCCCCGACCACGCTAATATATTTATTTGTAGGTATTTATATAATGAAATATAAAGCCTAGATTTATGGAGTCCCTAGATCACCTTATAAACTATATCAAACGAATATTTTCTGTTCTCCTTTTTAACCATCGAGCATTTGTTAGTCTCAGCCCCTTACCCTCCCCACGACCCGCAGGACCATCCCCGTATATATTTTTTGATACTGTACACATGTGGTGTTTCTATGTGCAAAAAAAAAAAGTCGTTATCTAAAGCTAAACGAGCTATTATAGAAATTGCTGCTATTAGAAATGTCTAAACTATAAGCTTCCAATTATTAATTGCTTGAATGTAAATATTAAATGGAGATGTTGAAAGTGCATTTGATGTTCTGCAGCTAGTGTAGATCGGAGCTGCTGCGAGCTGCCAGCAGCGTGGCCTGGCCCAGGGCTGTGTCACAGGGGACAAAATGTATCATGCAATCATGGCAAAGGACTATAAACCTTTACAAAAACTACCAGGATTCGAGTGCGTTTGTTATGGCATACGATGGCAGGTCCCTGTGGCTGCCCCACAGGAGGGACCTGCAGGTGACAAAATCAGCTCCAAGATGCAGCATATCGAGTATAGATGTGATTTCTCAACCAAAGAATGTGATGCCTGCAGTGCTGTGGGTATCCTGTGTTCTCCTGGGTTGTGGTGAGGCTGTAGGAGGTGATGGTGTGGTGCTTCTCTCTCCCCACAGTGCTGTGACTGGGTTTCTCCAAAACAGGCTGTGTGAGGTCTGTGATGAGAACCTGGGAAGGCTGTGGAAGCACAGGCTGGGAAAGTGGCACAGTGGATGGGTAAGGGCTGCCACCCCAGGGGTGTCATCCCAGTGTTGGGTAGAGTCTCGATTAGATGAGCAGTTGAACGTCTCCAAAAAGGAATATGGTCCAAATTCCACCAAGAAAGCTGCAGATGTCTCTGAACAAGATTAATAATTGCTGGAGTCCACTGGAAACACAGCACAGGGCTAATTGTTTGCAGCTCTCAGGATGGGGGGCAGCCCAGCAGTGTGTTCCTGGAGCCTGTCTGTGGGCAAACAAAATACAGCACTTGTTCCCTACCTCCCCAGTGTCCCCCTGTCACCTCCCCAAGCAGAGTCGGGTGCCCACGTAGTGACCTCTGAGTCTCATGTCAGCCAAACTGGCTCCTGTGCCAGCCTCTCTCCTCTTGGGCTTTTGCTCAAAGTCTTTTTCTCTTCCAGCAAAGATCTTGGTAGAAATATTGTTGACGTGTGTGGGCCAGAGCCTCATGCTTGTGAGAAGCAGAATTAATTAGTTTGGGTAAGATGGGCTCTGCAGTGATACCTGAGCTACCTGAGATGTGGATGAGTTGCTCTATGAGAGCCTGAGGGGTGGGGAGCACGTCTGTCTGTCCAGGCCTGTGCCAGTGCCATTCCCAAAGCACAAAGAACCCTCTCCATCTCATCCTGCCTGTTCTGGGCCACCTGGGCTTCCCAGGTATCATTTTATCTAAATAAATTCCAGCCTTAGCTTGGTAATTATCCTTTGTAAGTCCTGAGGATTGTGTGGTGTCCATGGGAAGGTGGTACAGCATCCAACTGGGTGTCATCTGCTGGGGTGGTTCACAGTGGGAACTGTGTGTGCCCTGTCAGCCCAGGTCTTGCGTACAGAGGTTCTCATGCAAGAGCTGGAGTGCTTTTCAGTGGCAGTTTGGGTTAAATTGGAGGAAAACCAACCACTGGGTGTGTGGATGCTGTTTTCCCAACTGGAACAGCTGTCGTGGCTTGTATCCAAGTGGGACACCCTCAGCTGTGGACACCAGGGTTGGTTTTGGTGTAGCTGAGCTGTGCTGCCTGGGGTGCTCGTGTGGTGGGAATGGCTCCTTGGAGCCAACACTGGGAAGGTGGCTCCATCCCAGCTCTTTGGTTAAACTGGTTGGTGTGGGCAGGGTCAGTGCTGACAATTTGCTTCCACTCCCATTTCAGCTGATGCTCCAAAGCCAATGGACTCTTGGGTGATGTTCAGTGCTGTGCTGTGATGTTCACCTGCCTGCACGGAGGCCCCAAAACTGGTGGTTTGTGCACTGAGAGCAAGTGGAAATAGTGAACTCTGATTAAAATCAAGATTTGCTTGATAGCTGTGATGAATGTTAAGAGGGTTTTAATCAACGCTACTTGTCACTGGGGCTGTTGGGTGACAAGCTGAGGGTGCTGGAGAGGTGGTGTCAAGGCAGGTGCAAGTGAACCTCATCCTGCTCCAGGGGGTACCCAGGGATGGGTTGGTGGGAAGCATTTCTCTGCCATCCCAGGCTTCGCTATCAGAGCAGACAATCAGAAACGATGCATTTCCCTTGATTAATTAAGCTAATGGTTATCTGAAAACAAAAATGGCATGGAAGAAGAGACGCATGCTCAGAATGCAAAATGTGATTTATGAAAGGGGAAGTGCAGCTCGACAGACAGCGGCAGGAGCCAGTGCAGGAGCTGGGCTGGGCTGCGGCTCCGGGGCAGGGCGGCTGCCAGGGCAGAACTTGCTCTTTACCCAGACAAAGGTGGATGAAACCAACGGGTTTTCTCACAAATCACAGCTTATGTCTTTGAAACATGGACTTGCAGGCCCTGGACCAGAGCCTGAGCATCACTGCAGCCACGAGACAGCTCAGCAGCTTCCCTGGGCTGTAGGTGTGTGAGGTTCTGGGCAATTAATGACTGCCTGTAGGTTTGCAGTTAGCTCATTAGCATTTCTGAAAAGGGATGGTGTTGTGTTGCCAGTTTTTGAGGAAACACTGTCCCTCTGAGCATGTGTGGGTTCCCTCCCCTGTGCCCACCACCCCTGGGGGCTGCAGAAGCCCCCAAAGCCCCATCTGTGCCAGCAGCAGCTGCGGTGGGTTTGAGGCACCATTTCCCGGAAACCACACAGCCAGATATTTCTTACTTTAATAGTTTGATCATGTTTATCACAACTCAGGCAGCTTCCTGTGCTGTGAAAGGTGTGATAAGTAGTTACTGGTTTAAAAGCTGTGCCCTCTCCTTGCTGGGCTGGGAGAGATGAAGTGTTTGGATATGAATTACTTATTCCTCCCGTTCCATTTCCCTCTTAAATGCATCAAACCTAAATGCCTGTTACCGAGCAAATTAATGTGGAGTCCAGGATGACTTGCAATGGTTATCAGAGTGATCCAGGCCGAGATGGAGCGTCACCACGCTCCATTAGGAAGACTGGTGTGCGCTACATTTAATGTATTTCCCAGGAATGCGTTAACCTCTGCTTGGTTTGGATTTATTCCAGACAAACATTTGCTGATGTAAAAGGAGAATTTGTGCTCGTATTCGAGCCCTTCTGAAAGGGTCTGATGGATCCACGGCCCTGCACAGAGGAGGGGCTGCAGCTCTGTGCCAATGCTTGCAGGTTCTCCCCTCCCCATGGTTGTACCAGTGCTGGGCTGGGATCCAGCTCTGTTGCCAGCGGTTGCCGTGGCCCTGTGTGCTTTCTGGAGGCATCAGTGTGATCCCTGCTCTATGGAAGGTGATGGAAACACCATCCCCAGGCAACAGCCACAGGGCAGCAGCAGCAGCAGCAGCCCCGGGGCTGGGTGGAGGGGTTACATCTCTGGGCTGAGGATGCTGCTCAGCCATGCAT
>NW_008687654.1:0-1996 GCF_000695815.1 Acanthisitta chloris | reverse complement strand
AGTGGGGCTGATCCAGCAGCCACTGAGGGGGTTTGCTGGGTTTTTTGGTGAAGTTGGTGTTCCTTCATGTGGGAAAGTGGCTATGGGAGGGTGAGACCAGACCTCACCTAACTGGGGCAGCTGGTGAGGGAATGGCAAGGAGACTTCCCCAGTTCTACCCCATCCCTGAGCCCCCTTGGCTCTCCCCATCCCCCGGGGCTGCCTCTGGTTTGAGCAGTCAAAAAGTCCTGGCGGTAGGAAATCCTCAGTCTCTCTGCAGATAAGATCATTTGGATTCAGCCCAGATTCATGCGAGATCTGTGTCGGAGGAGACGGCGCAAGGACATAGCTCTGTTTATGTTTGCACAGAAGAGGAAAGCAGCTGCACAGGGCCAGCACAGCCCAGACCATCTCCAGACGCTTCCAGAGCCTTGTTGAGTGGCTCTGGAGGGTCCCCTGCACCCGGGAAAGCTCCTGCCTGCACCCTGAGCTGGGAAGAATCCCATTACAGGCAAACCCAAGCAGTTTATGCATTCATGAGGGGCTGGACCAGTGGTGTCTGACTTAACCACAGCTTTGTGGTGTGGCCCAGCCTTGGGCAGGGTCAGCTTGGAGAGGGAGAGTGCTCGTGTGAGCAGGAGGTTGGATGGAGATGGGGGCTCAGCTCCTGGGCTCACTGTGCTTCCAAGGAGATACTCACTGATTGCTGCAGGGAGTGAGAAGGGAGGGGGACGGGGTGGCTGCAGATGGATGTGTGCAGTCTGCTGGGGGAAGAAAAGAGGATTGGTGGTGAGTTGGAAAGGAGATTGGAAAGGGAAGAAGGACCTGGTGGTGCAGCTACCTGTAGAAACCATCCCTGAGTCTGCACTGGCGTGTGGAGGCACACAGACACTGAAGGGGTGTGACTGCATCACAAACCTTTGGGTGCAAACAGGAGGGTTTGTAATGATGAAAGTTTGGGGCAGGCCCTGGCAGAGCTGAGGGTGCCCAGGGTCTCCTCCCCTGGGCTGGGACCCACTGGTGCCTCCTGTCATGGGGTGAGATCCCAGGCTCACCCGGGAGTCATTTGCTGGCACCTCCCGAGGTCGTTTCTCAGAGGAGCCGTCAGTTCAGCTGACACCTTGATGTAGTTTAAAGCAAACTGCAAACATGAAGATTTATTTTTATCGAAGGGGCAGGCATATAAAACACACTGTGTGACACAGCACAGCCTGGCAGGAAGCACCCTGGATCCCAGGGGCCATGACTTCTGCACGTAGGGCCATGTACTGTCCTTGGCCGACCCTGCTGGCACCAGGCCCTGGGTTTCCAGGGTGGGGAGAGAAGAAAACCAAGTGCCAAACCCTCCAGGATCTCCAAAGCCTCCAGAATCCCTGTCGAACACCAGGACCCTTTTGTGGGGGGACAGATGCTGACCCAGCCAAGTTGCCAAGGTTGAGTGCCACTGGCACTACAGTCTCTGTCCCAGGGATGTCCTGGGAAGTGGGGCATGGCCACACTCCCTTTTCCCAGGGTTTTTATACATTGTCATGGCCTGAGTGTGGATGCAGCTTCTGTGGTATTGAAGTGCTTCAGTCAGAAGTGCTTGGTTGGGGGTGAGAAACGGGATAACCTAAACCTTTCTGAGGTGTTGCTCTGCAACCAGGGCGACGTCCTGCAGATAAAGAAATTAGGAAGACTTGGATATTATTATGAAATTAATTAGCAGAGAGTCTGAGCTGATGGAAGCTTTAACAACTGTGTATTTATTGTTGGATGTAAAGACTGTGCTGAGCAAAAAAATTCTGGTTGAGCCACTGTGAAGCCACATCTCCTGGGAAGCTCCATCTTCATCCACAGCTGGGATGAGCCTGGGTTGTATGTGATGAGGAATGGTGGTGTTTAGGAATGGCCAAGAAATGAGCCACAGAGGGAACAATTTGCCGCAGGGAAAGGCTCAGGGACCCCGCGTTTGTCCCTTTCCCTGGCTCCAAGCACGGGGACAGCGTCATTTCGTTTATGAAGCACAAGGCTAGGA
>NW_008687653.1:0-1550 GCF_000695815.1 Acanthisitta chloris | reverse complement strand
CAAGCCCTTGGTGTCACTCTGCTGTCCCCAGGGCGTCCCCACCCCTGGGTGCCACCCACTGCTCCCACAGGCCCTGATCCCACGGAGCCAGGGCTGGGCTGGGACCAAGAGCCAGGGTCCTGGGGGAGAGGGAGGAGGAGGAGGATGTGATGACACTGGGAACAAAGACACTCCTATAAGGAGGTGGCAGTGCCCGTCCCACCACGCATGGCACAGCCTGGCACCCATTCATCCCCTGCCCACCTGCCACCCAGCCACATGTGGGTACAGGGGACAGACCCCCCTCGTGGGCACTGCCATCCACCCACACACAGAGTAATGTCCGTCTGTCCATCCCCCCACACCCCTCCATGGGCCTTTCCGGGTACCCACCCTGGGCACAGCCATGCGCCCATCGCCCACTCATCGCTGCATCTCTCTGTCCAGCAGGGTCACCCCACCATATGTCCACCCATTAGGACCTCTCACTGTCTATCCACCTACCCACCCATCCATCCACATGCAGGGACACCCACCCAGAAACACCCATCCAGGCATCTATCCACTCATCCATCCATCCATGGGCACAGTCAGCCATCTACACACAGGAACATCCACCCTCTCATCCACTCAGGGGAGAATCCATTCATCCATCTACTCACCTATCCACAGAATATCCACACACCCACTCACTCACCCAAACAGAGCATCCCTCCCTCCCTCCACCCACCCGGGGTAACACCCATCCCCCTACCCACAGAGCAACATCCATGCCTCCAACCCCCATGGGAACATCCATCCACTCATCTATCCACAGAGGAACATCCCTCCCTCCTGCCCTCCATCCATTCATCCCATCTACCCACCCATGAGAATATCCATCCATCTACCCATCCACACACAGAGGAACATCCCTCCTTCCATTCATTTATCCGTCCCTTCATCTACCCACATAGAGGAAGATCCATCCATCCATTCCACCCACCCCTGGGTCCATCTCCCCACCCTTCCCACCCAACCCACTCCCACCAGTGATGCCCATGGCTGTGTCCCGCAGCCCCTGGGTGCCACCATCCCACCCTGGCTGTGCAGAAGACCCTCATCCATGCTGATTCCCACCTTCCTCACAGTTGGCTCCGGCATGCCCAGGGCAGCACCTCCACTCCAGCGCTGTCAGTGTCCTGTAGGTCACCCTGTAGAGGGGCCGGACCACGGCACGGTAGCTGCAGCACAGAGAGGCAACACTCAGACCCATCCCAGGGGATATCCCCACTCCCAGGGGACCCCAGTGATGATATCCCCCGGGATGGGTCTGTTTTTTGCCCTGGAAGACCCTCTGGAGAAATGTCCCATTCTGGACGTGGCATGACACCGTCCGTGTCACCATGTAGGAGCACCAGTTGCTAGAAGGGAAACCACCAATGTCATCAGCCCCACTGCAGGGACACTACAGGAGTGGCAGACCCACCATGGGGGTCCTGCCACATAAACTGCCCTGGGAGATGCCCAGCCCAAGCTTTTGGGGTGCCCAAGAGGTGTCCTGCCCCCTGCACACGTGGGGAGCTGGGGCC
>NW_008687652.1:360-658 GCF_000695815.1 Acanthisitta chloris | reverse complement strand
AAGGAAGGATGGGAATCCTGGATAAGGAGAAATGGGGACCCTGGACAAAGGATGGGCATCCTGGCCAGAGTGGGATGCAGACCCTGGACAAGGAGGAGTGGGGACCCTGGATAAGGAGAAATGGAGATCCTGAGCAAAGGATGGGGATCCTGGCTAGGGTGGGATGCAGACCCTAGACAAGGAGGGATGAGGATCCTGGATGAGGAGAGATGAGCACTCCGGGCAAAGAAAGATGTTAACCCTGGCCAGGGTGGGATGCACACTCTGGACAAGGAGGGATGAGGATCCTGGCCAAGGG
>NW_008687652.1:0-277 GCF_000695815.1 Acanthisitta chloris | reverse complement strand
TGAGGATCCTGGCCAAGGTGGGATGGGGACCCTGCATAAGGAGAGATGGGGATTCTGGATAAGAAAAGATGTTAACCCTGGGCAGATTGGGATGAGGATCCTAGGTAAGAAGGAACGGGAACCCCAGACAAGGAGGCTCAGCCCAACACCAACATCCCTGGGCACAGAATCCATCCACTCCCCATCCTTTGCACGGAGGGGAATCAGCTCCATCCCTGTCTGTGCTGCAGGAACGAGCCTGGATGCTGCTGGAACCCCTCCAGGCAGACAGCCACCC
>NW_008687651.1:33591-42445 GCF_000695815.1 Acanthisitta chloris | reverse complement strand
AGCGGGCTGCAAATGGCACCGAGAGGTTTTTTTTTTTTTTACTGCTGTTGCGTCTGTAATCCTGGGTGCTCTGCTAGGAAATGGTTTGTAGATCAATAGAAAGCTGCACTGCTTTTGTAAGGGAAAAGTAGAACTTAGCAGGAGGAAAGATTCCTTGAATCCTTGTGGTGTATTTTCCATGTGTTTTCCATACTTTGTCCGGCTTGAAATAGTCACTGCCTCGATGAATAGCATCGCCTATCTCAAAGATAACTTTTCTTCACATAGATGGATACAGCTTCTGCCCCCACTCGTGTGCCATCCTGATGTGCTCACCTCTCTGCTTCTGCATTTGAAATGGTCATGGATTGTTTGTTGGGCAGAATCCATTACCTTCTGCCTCTTCCTGGGCCAGCTGCCCTACCCCTATGTGGAGGTTCTCTCTAGCTGCTTTACCTCTTTCCTTGAGCCAGAAAGGTGCTCAGCCATGTGGCTGGGGGTGCTTTGAAGTGTATTTAAAATCCCTTTCTCATATGTGACCTGCCAGCTCACACAGGAGTGAAGCATGGATTCCTCAATTCTCATCAAAGAGACAAGATTTGTGCCGAGAGGTGGCACCTTCTCTCAGACTAGCTGATGGACCAAATACTGGACAAGCTTTTTGAGCCTGCAGCCCCTAATTCAGATTATAGTAGTGAGCTTGTAGTCTTTTGTCCTCTTGAAAGGAGGAGCTGGGCTACAACGTTGAAGCCAAGCACTGTCTTGCTGGCACCTCAGTGCCCAAAGCCAAATGCCTTTTGCTGTGGTGTCTGCACTGTTGTCTCTTGTCAGCCTCTGTACATACAGCTGGGTATTCCAACAAGCATGTTGCATCATAGGCTCCCTGCTGCTCATTTCAAAGTCTCTGTTTCTCTCCTGTCAGGGCTCTTTCCCCACTCCCCAGCTTCAGCATTGCAGTGTTTTCCAGCTTGACTGATCTTATTCTTTTCTCCACATATTTCTCAGCTGTGATGGTCTGATGGCTTTTCTCCAGATAGTATGCTTTTGCACAATATTGGGAATATGTTGCTTTTCCCCCCACCCCTGACCCACCTTGGTGTATTTGGGAAAGTCAAACAGATGTGAAGACTGTCTAGTCTATCTTATTACTGATTTTCTTTGCCCATGTTTTACTTTCATCTAAATGACCATTTGATTTGTCTTTACAAGAGATCCTGAATGATGCTCCCCTGTTGCCAGATTTATAGCTCCATTCCCCAGAGTGATGACCTACTAAATATACTGTTTGCAGATTAATTGTTTTACTTTGCTGTTTCACTGTTTTCCAGGTGTGTGGAGTTTTTATGGAAGCATAGCTCAAGGAAAGGAAGCTAGGATCTGCTTTCTGATTTTTAGCCTCTATAGTTGATACCCATTTGCAAATCATGAGTTAGGAAGACTGTATTCACTTCTGTTTGAGGCAGAGACCTGTAGTCAAAATGTCTGTACTTGGTAAAATTAACAGACTCTTGGAAAAAAAACAGGACATAGAGTAGTGTTCCATTACTCCATGGCACTAAATGCCCCAGTGTACTTTGGCACACAACCCCAGCACCACCAGGGGCTCAGTGATTCTCTAGCCCATCCCCAGCATCACAGTGATGCTCACCCCAGAGCTGTGCCCCATTCAAGCACTGTGTGGTTTAGTTGCTCTCCCAGCTGGAAGTGGTACCTTTGTTTCTGCAGGCCTTGGAGGATTGCATGAGGGTCTCACCTCAGTTACAGATTTGGTGTAGAGTATACACCACATACTCATTGCTCTTGGAACAGTACTCTCTTTGCTTTGGTGTTCAGCCTGCCTAGGGCTTATCACTGCACCTTCATGGGGCATTTCAGTTCCACTCCCTCTGCTTCAGTCACACTTGCAGTGGGGTAGGATCAGGACATGCAGACATAGGTGTGTTACTAGCAGCTTCCTGTGCTCTTCTCCTGGCAGTCTGGCAGGGCTCTGTTTTACAAGACATGTCCATCACATGTCAAAGGGTTCAAGGCACTGCTTGTTGCAAGGCAGGAACCTTTCTGCTCCTGGGTTTACACTGCACTCTTCAGGTTTTCTGCAAAAACAGTGTGCCAGAGAATCAGGGGTGCCCGTCTGAGGACCGACAGAAACTCAGGCAAGAAACCCAGGATCTCTTTTCAGAGGAGATTGTGCTGTCTGTGAAGTTTCCAAGTGGAAGGGTTCAAGTTGCAGAGCAGGAACTGAGTGCATGGTGTCACTAATGACTCAAGTGTGCCCACGTGCTTTTCATAGGGATTAGTAATTGAGCAACTAAGTGCATGCCAGGTGCATGAGAGAACCTTACTCCAAATAGGAGGACACATAACTGTGTTTACAAGTGTGTGCCTTAAAACTACTCAAAAGAGGGGAAGATACAGCTGGGATGCTTTGTGTTTGACTTTGGCAGATTTTGGCCTGGTCACCAAACATCCAGGCTATTTGCTGATGAGAAAGACCGCTTGGTAAGAGCCAGTATTGAGTTGCGTGGCTTGCAGAATGCAGGTATGTTGACAAGAGGAGGGCCAGGAGATACAGGCAGTTTCTGAATATTGGATTAGGAACTGGGTGAACTGGGAGCAAGATCCAGGAGAGTGCAACCAGCATAAGGATTTCCTCAGCGCCAGTGAATAAAGGCAGAGGTCACTGTGGGGGAGCACAGGGAACTTTCCCCAGTGTGTCTACGACCTTAGACAACAAGCCCTTTGCTGTGGAACTGTCAAGTGCAAGGATGAGATATTGACAACTCTGGCCTGAGGATCCTCATGGGAATGAAGCGGCATCATCAGTAAGTCTGGTCTATGGCCTATTGAACTGCATTGCTGCAGGGTTCTGGGTGATGATAACTCCATGCAGCCGTATTCTTCATGGCTGTCATGTCACTTAGAGAGGCAGAAGTCATGGTGTGCTTGGATAGATCCAAAATTCCTTCTTCCAGATGTTTCCTTTCAAATATGAATTTCAGGGTGTCTTAGTTAACAGCTGCTGGTTGTGAGGTGTTTATCAAACCAGAGGAAATCCAGGTTTTCCTTGGAGACAAGTTTTCTGAAGGGACAGCAGATTTCCTGTTGGATGCCCTTAAGCATGGGCCTCTTGAAGGGAGGCTGAGAGTGCCATCTAGTTGATGCTGGCTTGCCTGGAGTGATAAGAGTGTGTGCTGAGCTGTGCTTTCTGCATATGACATGACAGAGCTTCTCACTGTTTGGAGCATCCCCTCCCTTTGTCTGCTCTTGTGATCCAGGGCATGATTGTGCTGGCACTGCCCAGATCTGCCCTGGAAAGGCTAAGGGATGAAGACATGCGTGAAGGGCACTGCTCACTGGGCAGGGGTTGAGGACATCAGCTGTCTTGTATGTTCTGTTTTGTTGAGAACTGTTCAAAATTATGTTTGGCTACTTTGCAAACTGCACAAGGGCTTCTCAGAATGAGAAAGCTGCACAGAAAGGTACAGCTTGATGTTCTCCTGGAGGCTGAGTGACTCACTGTCATGCTGCAGGAGCAAGGCGCTTAGCCAAGGTGAATTTCAACCCTGTTGGAGCTCACAGTGATTTAACGGTTTGTTTCAGGGGAAAGGCAGCTCAGCCCCCTTGTATTGAACTAGAATCAGAATTCACAGAATCAGTTTGGTTGGAAGGGACCACAGTGGGTCGTCTGATCCAACCTCCCTACGCAAGCAGGGCCATCCTAGAGCACATGGCTTGGGATTGTGTCCAGATGGTTCTTGAATGCCTCCAGTGAGGGAGAATCCACAACCTCTCTGGGCAATCTGTTCCTGTGCTCAGTGAGTCACAGAGTAAAGAAGTTCTTCCTTGTATTCAGATGTAACTTCCTGTTTTTTCCTGTTATCTTTTGTTTCATTGGTTTCCACACCTGAGAAGAGCCTGGCTCCATCCTCTAGGCACTTTCTGTTCAGGTAGTCCTATATATTAATGAGGTCCCCTCTCAGTTTTCTCTTCTTGAGATTGAACAGGCCCAACTCCTCAGCCTTTCCTCATAAGTGAGGTGCTCCAGTCCCTTAGTCAACTCTGTGGCCCTCTGCTGACCCCATTCCAGGAGATCCACATCCCTCTAGTACTGAGGAGCCCAGAACAGGGCACAATACTCAGGTGTGGCCTCACAGGGGCTGAGCAGAGAGGCAGGATCACCTCCCTCGACCTGCTGGCAATACTTTTCCTAGTGCATCCCAGGATTCTATTTGCCCTCTTAGCCACAAGGCCACACTGCTGGCTCATGGACAGCTTGTTGTCTACCAGGACCCCCAGGTCCCTCTCTGCAGAGCTGCTTTCCAGCAGGTCAGTGCCCAACCTGCACTGGTGCTTGGGGTTATTCCTCCCCAGGTGCAGGACACTGCACTTCCCCTTGCTGAATTTCAGCTGGTTCTGCTCTGACCTTCTCTCCAACCCATCGAGGTCCCTCTGAAGGACTGCACAACCCTCAACTACTCCTCCTGGTCTTGATTCATCAGCAAACTTGCCGAGAAGGCACTCTGTGCTCTCGTCGAAGTCATTGATGAAGAAGTTGAACTAAACTGGGCCCAGTACAGAACCCTGGGGGACACCACTAGTGACAGGTCTCCAGCTAGACTCTGTGCCACTGATCACAGCTCTCTCGGATCTGCTGCTCAGCCAGTTCTCAACCCACTTTACTGTCCACTCATCCGACTCACACTTCTAAAGTTTACCAATGAAGATGCTGTGGGACACAGTGTCAAAAGCCTTGGTGAAGTCAAGGTAAACAATGTCTACTACTCTTCCTTCATCCCTCCAGGCAGTTGTTTCATTGTAGAAGGCAATTAGGTTGGTCAAACATTATTTACCTTTAGTGAACCCATGCTGACTACTCTTGATCTCTTTATTGTCTTCCGGGTGGGCAGACATGGCCTCCAGAATGAGGCATTCCATTACCTTACCAGGGATTGAGGTGAAACTGACTGGTCAGTAGTTCCTCAGGTCCTTCTTGTCTCTTTCTTGCCCTTTTTGAAGACTGGGGTAGTATTTGCCATCTTCCAGTCTTCAGGCACCTCTCCTGATCTCCATGACTTTTCACAGATGATTGTGAGTGGCCTGGCTATGATGTCTGCCAGCTTTCTCAGCACTTGTGGGTACATCCCATTGGGGCCCATGGACTTGTGGATGTCCAGTTTAATTAGGTGTTCTCTGACCCAATCCTCTTTGACCAAAAAGGGGGGTCTTTTTCCCCACCTTCATTTACCCTAGTCCCTTGGGTCAGAGATCCCTGCAGGCTGATCTTGTCCTTGAAGACTGATGTAAAGAAGGCATTCAAACTGATGAGCACAGGAAACAAGTTCTTGTGAAATGTGCAGGGTCAGCTTGGAGCCCATTTCCCATCCTGTGTAACCTTCTGTCATTCAGAGGAGGAATGTGGACAGTTGGACAGACCTGTTCATTATTCTGAGATAAAGTCAGAGAAAGTTTAATTGGGAAGGGACCTCTGGAGTTCCTTGTCCAATGCTCTCCTCTGAGCAGGCCTAGCCCCAGAACTACACAGTTTTCACAGAGCCTTGCCTAGCTGAGCATTGTAGACCCAAAGATGGAGATCCCATTGCCTCTCTGGTCCCTGTCCAAGGGCTGCACCACTCTTGCAGCAAGGAGGTTTTCCCTTGCCTCAGTCTGTTTCCATTGTCCCTTGTCCTTCCCCTGTGCACCTCTAAGAAAAGCCTGGGCTTGTATTTAGAAATCCTTTCCCTTTAGGCAGCATGTCACTGACTGACTGCAGCTAGATCCCTCTGCAGCTTTCCCCTCTCCAGGCTGAAAAAACCTAGTTTCCTTTGTTTCTCCTGACATCTTCTCTGTCCCAGCCTCCTGCCCATCCTGATGACTCTGCACTGGAGTCTTCAGCTTGGGAAGATCTGTCTTCTACTAGGGGACATCAAACTGGATGCAATATCCAGCTACAGCCTCAGTGGTGCTAAGCAGAGGGGAATACTCACATGGACCTCCTGGCTAGACACCTTCTAATGCAGCTTGGACTGCAAGTCCAGTGCAGAGTCTATAGGAAGTCTCTTGTAGCTTTAACAGCAGGTTTCAACATCTTGTACATTCAAGGTGATGATGCAGAGCCCAATAGCACTTGATGCTGCAGTCTGGATCTGTGTTTATGGCTTATTAAAAAGGTGTTTTCATCTCTGGCTGAGAAAATGAGATCTGCCTAAAAAGAAGAATCTACCAAAAAAATGTGCATGGGACCATACCCTAAAGGGACTGGATTTAGATATTTATCTTCCTTTCATTTCTCCAAGCCAAAGCCTTGACTTCTAGGAAGAAAAACATTGACTTGAAATGGGCTAAACTTCCAAATGCCTGTGCCTCAGGTGTAGGGCACATGGCCACTGCTGAGCTCTGGTTGTGTCTGCCAGAGAAGTGACTGCTGGCTCAAGATGTGATGTTTGTACCTGTGTGCTAGGAGAGCATTGCTGTACCAGCACCCCACACTAGCTTCCCTCATGAGCAGGGTAATTAGTGATAGCAAACACCGAGCAGCCAAGACTTTGGTTATGTACAGCTGTGTGATTATTCTAGAAATAGATCCAGGTCCTCCTCTGCTCTACTCTGATTTCTTACTGGGTTTTGCAAAATTCACATAGATTTGTGGTTTTAGATGTAGTCTCAGCAGGAGCTGATGTGCATCTTTCTCTCTGTTGCTACTGGATCTGGTCATAATTTGTTGGTCAGTTCTTGAAACTGCAGGGGACTGATGATGTTGGGTTGCTCAGTGACTCAAACAGCAGGGTGACCATGGAGTCAGGTTCTTGCACGCCAACACTCAAGTATGCTGGGATGCAAGCTCAGGGTTTGAAAGTTGTCCCATGAGTGGCAGAATTAGCAGACTCACTTTTTGGTGGATTGATGTCCTTCATCCCTACATTCCCACTGTGCTTGCCCCAGTTCTACCATGTGTTACATCTACCCTTTCTCCAAGTGCTTCTGGTACCCTTCAACTTCCCTCAGACCTCCCTGCAAATGCTGAAGTATTCCTTCATTTCTTGTCAGCCAAAGGAGATATCTAGACTGACAGACCCTTTGCACACAAGTGCAGCTTGACAAGAAATTAGGGTTTGAGTCCAGCATGATATTTCATTAGGGTGAACTAATGCTTTAAGGTTTACCAGAGGACTGACAGGCCACATAAAAACACAGGTTTCATTTAGGCACCAGCTGGAGCTGATTTGCTCCTCTCATCTGCACAGCATGCGTCTTGGATCTACACCTGGGTGATTCACAGAGGTCTAAGTGTATGCACACAAAGTACTTAACTTCTTTACACTTTATAGGAAATGGTTGCTTCAAGTATGTATAGTTCCTCCAAAAAAATTGTCTTTAACGTTATGCTACAAGTGAAAGAAAAGGAAAAGAAAAGGAATTGTAGCAACTACAGAGAGGCTGGTTGACATTGGTTTGTTATTTTTATACTGCAAAACTAATAGCTCTGAACTTTCACTCAGGTTCATACTTAAGCTATAAAAAAATAATCTCATAAATCAAAACCCTGCATGAGTCAAATAGGAACTGTTCTTGGGTCAAGCTATCCCTCATGAGGTTAATTCCTGCCTGCAGTGCTGCATAAAAGCAGCTTTCATCCCAAAGAAACTTCTGCCTTCAAACTTGGCAGTTTTTTCCAAGAATCATCAATAGCTGTGCTGGTGATGCTTGGCCACCTCCTTATTCCAAATAAACAAGCCTCTTGGTCTGCTCTCAAATTTCAAAGCCCAGGAAAAGTTTCACAGTAGATTTGAGGGTTGTCTGGGGTGAGGAGGTTAATTTTTTCAGCCATGGCTCTCATCTTGGGGCAGAGTACTCAGAATTCCCATCCTCTGCCTTTGGTGATGGTTCAGTGTGGCTGGTCTCTTGGATGCACCAAATCCTCTCACGTGCTGCAGTCCCTGCAGCCATGGGCATGGTAGTCCCATGCTGCAGCCTGCATGAAACACCAGAATCAGGGTTGGCTTGGGCTGATAGTGGCATTTATCACTGAAAAGCCCTGTACCTTCACTGAGGTTAGTTGCTGTTTCTCCCTGCATTTGTATGAAAAGAAAGGGCTTTCCGTAATGTCGTGCCATTGGCATGCTAGTGCCCAAGGGAGGTTGTGTGATGAGAGGCACTAGTGTGCTAAGACTGGCATCGCACTGCCTGACACAGCACCTGTGGAAATCGGTCTTTATGTTTTCTCTGTGACATTTTTGTGTCTTATTGAACTTTGTCCTGCTTGCTGCTGTTCCTGTTTACCCGGTTCTGCGTTCCTGTTTGATCTTTTTTTTCTGGGATTGTCAGAGCTCTGGGGGATGATCCACCAGGTCCCCTGACTCAGCAGTACTGGTGCTGCTCTGCAGCATCCCTGAGCAGTATGTTGCAGCCTGCTCCCATTGCTGTCCTGCTCCTGGCCTCCCTGCTTGCCCACCTGAAGAGCATGACCATGTCCCTGTGCCTATTCTCAGCTGTGGATGGAACACAGTGATCCTGCGTGGGCCACTTTCCCAGGTCTCCACTGGTGCCCTGTGCAGAGGTTGGTGCTGCTTGCAGGTGTTGGTACCCCAGACAGGTGATGGTGCTTCAGGGGACTGTACCAGTGCAGAGCAGTGAAAGGATTGTTTACAATGTCATAAAGCATGATTTTTGTTTTCATTTGTTTTCGACATTGGTTTATTTGTTCAGCAGTTTTGGACCCTTCAGAAACTATTCCATCCCCCTCATAATCACAAGTGTTGCTGTGTTTTGTTTTGTTTTGTTTTTCCTTATTCATAATGGGAGCAGTTCTCCCTGTAGATGACCTGTGCCTATCTCCCATCCAATTTAATTTTTCTTCTTTTATGTTTTTAATGATTGT
>NW_008687651.1:26606-33568 GCF_000695815.1 Acanthisitta chloris | reverse complement strand
TTCCGACTTACCAAGTGCGAGTGTTTCAGCTGCTTTCTTGTGTCTGACAAGTACCTTGAACAAGTAGACCTAATATCTTGCTATCTTAGTAGTCAATACAAACTTCAATTTTTTGAGGACTTGATGTCAGTCCTGTGCAGTTTCCGTATATTATGTGTATATTCTGTTGTGATGCTTCCTCACTTGATTGAATGAAAAGTGGTAGGTTTAATGAAAAATAGTGAGAAATCAAAGCTGCTGTCTTAGGAGGGCATTGTGAATAGGTTTGATGGAGCAGATTTGTGGTGAATTAGGGTTAACTCTTCCCTGAATGTTTAGAAGTTTGTAGATTTAAAATTTGAATACAATACTGCAGTTGTGCTGAAGGTTCATGTTATTTTGCTGGGGCTCAGGTGGAGGTGGGACCTTTGTTAAACCACGCTTGTACCCTAGCACAGGTCAGGGAGAGCTGTTTGTGGTGGTGGGTGTTTCAGTGCGCTGTGTAAAAGAAAACAGTTATGCTTAGGCAGAATTTACCTGCTTTCTTGTTTTTTGCACTGCAAAGCCCTCTTGCCATTTACAGCAGATGGGCTGGTTTGCTTCTTGTCCCAGCACTCATTAGCAAGATAGGGTAGAAGAGGGCTGGGATGTGGAGATAAGGGAGAGCCAGCGAACATGCTGGACCTGGAGGCTGTGCTGGAGGACATGATGCCGAACAGCTTGTTTGGCAGGCAGGGGAGCAGTACAGAATGTCTTGCTGCTGCGGGCAGGGATAGTGCTGTGCTCTCTGCAGGAGCTGTGCAAGGCGCCAGCACTGTCCAGCTGCACCAGCAAGGCTATGAGGGCACTGTCCCCTCCCGACAGCTCTCTTTGGGGTATGTGCCAAATGAAATTCTCCCCCTGGGGATTTCAGCTGTGTTTCAGCAGGCTCTGCACCTGTCCTCAACCCTCAGGGCCTTTGCTATATGCAGCCCCAGTTTCATATCTCTGCAAGATGCTTTGAAACCTGAAGCGTTTTCCAGAAGCATTGTCTGTGTGCAGTGACATCCGATGTCTGTCCTGCCTTCGCGTCTTGGTGCTGACAGTCTCTGTCCTTCTGGTGGGAGGCAACAAGGTCAGCCCTGTGGGGGCTGCCCTCTGGTCCCAGATGGGCCACTGCTTGCAGTCTGCTCTGGATTGCTAGGAAGGGACTGTGGCTGCCTCTGGGAGTAGTTGTCCTCACGTAGTCAAGACAGAGATTGCTATGTGTGTGTGGCAGGTGTGGGTATTTTTAGCCGTTACAGGGAATTTAGCAGCCTGGTGTGGGTTATCCTCTGCCTTTCTGTGTGCTCTTAGCTCCATCTCCTTCTACAGTCAAAACTGAAAACTGCATATGAAATACAGACTAGTCATGGTTTGTGCACTTAATCTAAGGTCACAGTGCATCTCCTGTTCCAAGTCCAGGCTGCTTTTCTAGTATCTCCCACATGAGTGTCCATGGGTAACTGCAGTAAAGGCTCTGCCCCTTCCCTGTACTGACCGGAAGGGAAGCAGGGGCTGAGCTGCTGGACGTGGCTCCTCACCTGACCTGTGTGTGGCTGCATGCCAGTCTCACAGCCCAAGGAGTCTAGCACTGACTGCTGCAGGGCGTTGGTAAAGCACAGGAGTGTGGCAGTCCCCACTGCTTTACTTAGCCAAACCCACTCAACACCACCGTCCATGCTTCCTCTGTCACCCTCCTTCTGCCCTTGTCTCTGGTGCCCGTGGGTTAATTGTTGCTGCACAGAGCAAGCCAGCCCAACAAAAACCTGTTTTTCACCCTCTCAGCTCCTGGCTGTGGGAGCTTCAGGACCTCTTTCTCCCATTAAGGAGGCACCACCTCCTGGTGCTTCACCTCCTAAGTGGTGAGTGGCAGGAATGTGAGTGATGCAGGAACTGCTATCACACCAGTGGGAAACCGAATGTCTGACCAGATGACAGCTCTAAATTTAAGGGCTTGCTGTTGAGCAAGCATGTGTGCATTAATGTGCCCTTTTGTGACCAAGCTAAAGATATTTTTCCTATCGGGAACAGCAGCTGTGTGGTAACTTGTATAAAGAAACTTCTCCGCTAATGAAGAGTGATCATAAGAGCATGATCTGTCCTCAGAGGACGAGCAAAGCTGGAGAGATGTGACTCAGGGTAGGGCTCTGGTGCTCCACAGGGAGCTGGAAAGAGGCGATTTATAGAAACTTGAAAGATGTTTGGCTCCTTGAAAAATGCACAGGCCTTGTCAGTATGTTAATGTAAATGTCACTCAAGAGAACAGAAAAGCTATAGGAAAAGTCACTTTAAATTATCTAGAGTTCAGTATCCTCTGCAAAAACTGAGTCAAAAATTGTAAATACACCGACAGTGCTGTGCAACAGAAGGAGACTCAGAAAAAGAGCAGAGCTGGATACACTTTCATGTGTTGTATGGAGTGTGCTTTTAACCCACCTGCATATTTTAAACACATTGGTCTTCACAAAAGGTTCTCTACAGTCTTTTTGCTGGCAGAGGTCCAGTTACATGCGTGTGATTGTGTATGGCATTTTACATTAGGAGAAATGCGCCAAACCTCAGCAGGATTTACCCAGGCAGGTCTTTCGGTATGTTACTACCACTTCTCTTCTTGAACATGCAGTAGCACAGAGGTTAAGAACATGCAGTAGCACAGAGGTCAGCTGCTTAGCTGGCAGCACTGCAAACGTGTGCTGTCCCAGGGAAGGTGGGTCACTAAATAGCACGTTTAACTGGCAGGCTCCTGAGCATGAGTGGATAATACTTCCTGATCTCCTTGTGGCTTTAAAACGTGGGAAGAAGTGCTGCGCACTATAGCCTCATGGAGGTTTGCAGGGCTCAGAGGTACTCAGTGATGCTACAAATCTGTTTTCCCATCTGGTGATAAGGTCATCTGGAGTTCCATGTGCAGGGCGCTGTTACTGGTGGCTTCTAAGGACATGAGAACTGCAGACTATGATTTCTGGTTTATTATCCTTCAAGGAAATAAATGCCTAGGACACTTCGTTAGCATCTAGCATTACTTGCAGAATGACATCTCTAGCCAGGGTTCTGTACAATGTACTTCTTCAGTGCTGCCCTAGAAGTTCATGATGGGGCAACATGCTACCAAAGTTGTGCTGCTGTCATGACCAGGGGCCTTTTGTTACATGCATGTAGGATATGGATGGGGAGCACTGATCAGTCTGACCTGACTTTGAAGTCAGCCGTGCTTTAAGCATAAATCTTCTGCAGCTCTGGGGTATTCAGCATTCCCCAGCCAGATGGGCTACAGTGTCATGTTTCATGTATTCAGCATTAACACTTCTTGTTTTCATATCAGGTCCTGTTTCAGCATAAAAGTGAAATTCACAAGACTCCTCTAAGATGTCTTACAGAAAGGAGCTAGAAAAATACCGAGACCTGGATGAAGACCAGATTCTCGGAGCTCTGACAGAAGAGGAGCTCAGAAAGTTAGAGGATGAACTGGAGGAGCTGGATCCTGATGTAAGTCATTTCCACATGAGATTTGCTAAGTAGTAAATCTCAGTAGTCATGGGGACATGGGCTGCATTACTAGTCTGTATTTCAGTGGGATCCTTTGAAGAGCCTGTACTTGGTGCAGGAGTGGAAGAGACCGGCTGCAGATGAGCAGAAGCAGTTTTTGCTGTCACAAGCACAGTCTACCTATGTGTCTTTGTTTCTGTTTTCCTGCCCTTGTCCTGGTATGTATGCTCTGATGTAACAAGCACTGTGATTTGAAGCACGAATATGAGCCAGTGCTGGTGCAGGGCAGTAAGCATGCAAAAAATGGATCTCTGCTTCTCATCAGGCCACCTTGGAGGGAATGTTCTGTGTTTTGTGGGTTGTTTGGTTTTGGGAGGTTTTTTGCAGGTTTGGGGGGTTTTTTTGGTAGCAAACTTTGAACAGTCTGTATTTTCCTTCTTTTAGGCAGAAATCCAAATCCCAGAGTTTTGCAGAATGGGACAATTTAATTTTAGCAACCTCCTAACATCAGCAGGAGCTGCACATATGCAAACAATGGGGTTTGCTGGTGCCAAGCTGGTGAAAAGTTTTTAAAGGCAGCATTGTCCTGTGGCCCTAGCAGGAGATGTGCAGAGCCAACTGGCAGGCCTCTGGGTTATGGCAATGTTACATGATGAGTTTAGGCACTGCCAAGTGAGAAATTGTTCCTGCAATATGCGGTTAGTGTTTCTGGAGTAAATGATGGGCGGTGTAGATTGCATCATCAGTACTTTTAATTACAACACAGGAAAATATTTAAGAGGTGTCAAGCTAGCTCCTAGGATTAAGCGTATGGGGCTGGTTGCAGCTGCCTCAGAAGACACAGACTCTTGCAGCATTCTGTGAAAGATGCAGAAAGGTAAAATGGTTGTGAACACCTGTCAGTACAGGTGTAGCCTGAGTGCAGAAGTTCAAGCATGAAGATTGCATCATTATTTCTTGCAGCATGACGCCTGAGAAAACAAGCTGTCTCCTGTGCCTCCCTGCTTGTGCATTCACACAGTTTTCCTTCGTTGTCCTCCAAGGTTGCCCTGATCTAATTGCTTCCTATCAGTAATTTTCCTTCCCAGGCTTTTCACTGATACAGATTTAAATTATAATGAATTACTTTTATCAGGCTGGCATGGAAAAATCAGTGTGTTGTTCAACATCACCTTGGATGTCTTAAAAAGTAAATGTTGACTTCTATCCAGTAAAGCTTTAAAGAACATGCTTAGTGTCAAATCTGGGAATAGTCTTACTTACTGCATTAAGGCTGTTCTATATTTAAATATAAGCAGGTGTTTACGTGCCGTATGTGTCAAGCACAAAGCAACTTCCCCTGGTGGCTAATGTGACTGAATAACAAGGAGGCAGTTTGAAAAAGGTCTGAGGTTCACAGGGGCTTTGTTCTGCAATAGAGTGACCTTATTTGTGCGACCTTGCCTGCAGTTTTGTGACGGATCATGAAAGGCAGAAGAGACGACCATGACTTTCTGGTCCACTCTGTGAAAGGCTGTGGGATTTCACTGAACTGATTCTCGTTGGGACACTTAGGGCATATGGGCATTTGGAGAGACTCATACAAGGAGGATAGGATGGCTGAGAGCCTCCTGAAGAAAGGGATGGTGTTGTTGTTGCAGAGAAGGATCCACTTGGCAGCATTTGAAACTGGAAGGGGGAAGGAGCATCATGTGTCTTAGATGATGTGAGAATTAGTGGAGCTAGATGGAGATAACCTTTGACACAAGGAGAAGCAAATTGTCCAGAAATTTGTAAGAAAGACATTACAATAAGGGAAGTGGAGAAGGGAGATTGTTTGATGGATTGGGATCATGGTCTGCAGAGATAACTTTTGTTTCTCCCCTTCATGTCTAGAATGCATTGCTGCCGGCAGGGTTCAGGCAGCGGGATCAGACACAAAAGCCACCAACTGGCCCATTCAGAAGGGAGGAACTCATGGCCCACCTAGAAAAGCAGGCGAAAGACATTAAAGACAGAGAAGATTTGGTTCCTTTCACGGGTGAAAAGAGAGGTATGGTCATCCTTTCTACCATGCTGGATGTGTCGCGATACAGGCACTGTGGGTGCACAGCAGAAGGGTTGTGCCTGACCTGCGTTGCTAAAACTTCGTTTTGACACCATTGGGGTGGTTAATCTGCTCTCTCTACTGTCTAGCCCCACCCCAGGCTGGCTGAGAAACTGGGGTGTGCCCAAGAGGTTCCTATGCTTGCTGATTTGGGTACCACCTAATATGTTGTTAAGTGCTGGACAGAAGCTGTACCATTGTGCAGCCTCCTTCTGTCCCCTCCTACCACTGCAGCTGTATGAGGCCCTGGGGAAGACATCGCCTTCTGACCTCTCTTGTTGCCCCTCTGCCCTGTCCTCCTGTGAGCTCTGCATGCTGTGCTCCATGTTTCACCATTGCCTTTCACACTCCATCTGGACACCATGAGCTTCTCATCAGAGAGAAACTCCACAGCTCTCCACAGCTGTGATGAGTACCAGCTATTCCCATCTCATCTTCATCACCTCTTGACAATCCCAGCTGTATTTCCCAGTCTCTTGCAGGTTGCATGTTTGTGTCTTCCTGCACCATACCCTGCAGCAGATGCTGCAGCCCTGCTCTGTGTGGCCCTGAGACCTGGGAGTAAGGGGTTTGCTCTGCCTCTTCTCTCTCCTCACCTTCTGTCATCTTTTCCTGTTCTCCTGGTATGTGTCTCATTATCCATATTACTTTCCTGCTCCCATTAGCACTCTGAATATCATCTGACATGGGACATAGGTCTGGTCAGCCTTTGCCTCTGGGCTGCAGGAGTTTCTCAGCAGCTTTTTGCTGCTGTCATGTCTCCCTCTGTATCATGGTCCCCCTGCAGCACAAGATCTGGTTGTACACTGTCCACAGTAATGGTTGTCTTGTGTCAAAAAAATAAGCCTACGAGCATGGTTCCCAACTGAGGTCTTTCTCAATGCTGTCTGCTTACCAAACCACATGCCTCTCTTAGAATGAGCTTGTGTTAAATCTGTTCATTTAATAAGAGTTGAGGTGATATTTTTAGATTAAAAGGAAAAAAAGAGTACTCCTTGAGAACTGTAAATGAAAGGAGTAAATTGAGTGCTATCAGGAAGACAGATTTAGTAACTTCAAATGTGCCCCAGCCAGCATTGCTTACCCGCCTGGCTAGCCCAGCAGATAGAAGCAGTGCTCTGCAGGGGACAGAGGTATTTCAGGCATTTTGAGTCTTCAGCTTCTGGTCTGAGCTCGTCAGAACATATTTTCACTTGTAACATGCTGTTGAGAGAAGACACTACTTAGATTGACTGTGAGCCAGAGATGATAAATTACATATTCACAGCTGTGATGGAGCTGTAAATAAATCACCACGTTTGCAGTTTGGAGGCTGATTTACTAGTTTGCCATGGAAAGTGTTCTCCCTGGCCGTGCTGCTGGGCAGGGTAGGAGTTGGTGTGTGCATACA
>NW_008687651.1:25018-26509 GCF_000695815.1 Acanthisitta chloris | reverse complement strand
CCGCCCCCCCCCCGCTGCTCTGTGTTCATCCCTGTCCATCCATGTCACATCTCATTCACTCTTCATCTCCTTTATTACCCATGAGGTCGGCAGTTCCCGGCTCCTGCTGTGTCTCTCAGTGTCCATTCACCTGGCTGGAGCCACCATCTTTGTGACCTTTGTTATCTCAAAGGTTGGCAGTTCACAGCCTCTTGTCTCATAGCTCAGTCTGCATTTCAATCTGCAGCCTGCAAGCCAAGCCACCTGGACCGATGTATTCCTCAACAAGGACATGAAATGCTGTGTTTGCATGCACTGTTTAATTTAAAGTTCAGTCTTGTAACAAAGCACAACTGAGACCCAAAACGTTCTGAAAGTTAGATATTAACTATTAAATTAATTAAAATTAAGCTAGAATTAAGCCCCAGAAGTTTTGATGATGATGATCTGTCAAAAGGAGTTACTGTATGGTAACAGAATTAGGTTTGCCCTGTTTCTCCTGTTCCCTGCTGATGTTGCACACACCAGACTGTACAGTATGTACAGTTTTCTGAGCCATGTGTCTGGTGGGACAGGGGTTCCAGATCTCCTCACCAAGCCGGAGCAGAGGGCAACAGCTCCCCAGAGGCATTTTGCTGCCGAGTGCCCAGAAGATGCCTGGCCGTGCAGGCACACATGATGCTCTGCCTATTTTTGTGAGAGCAGCTGTGTCCCAGGAGACAAATGCCTGACTTCTTTGTCGGGGTGGCAGCACACAGGCAGGAGACGACAAAGGCCGTTTATGGCAGCCTCCATTTTGTACCAGGGGAGCCCGAGGTGCAGTTGCTTCTTCCTTGAGGCTAAATTTAGTCCTTCTGTTTCTGCACATCCCTGAGCAGCAGGATCTTTGTTTCTGCCCTTCGGTGCTGCTGACTCTGGTTTCAGAGAGGGGACAAAAATAGTCCTGACTGGTATGCCAGGCCAAGCATTTTTGCACTCACTATCTCTGCAGTGATCCTGGACTATTTTAGGGCAGGGGACGGCTCCAAAATGCTCTGAAAGCCCTCCCCCTCTTACTCCAGTCCCAGCAGCGCTGGGTTCACCCAACAGACTGCTCCCTGCCTGGTGAGTTAAAACACCACAAGCCTCTCTTTTTCTTGGAGTGGTCACAGGTTGGTGCCCTGTTGCAAAATCTCAGACCTGACCCATTCTGCCACTGTGAAGAAATCTGCCCCCCATTAGCAGTGCAGTGGGTTGGTAGCTGTGACCAGCCATGCAGTGCCATCAACCCTGTCCACTGCCCACGCCTTCCTGGGATGCAGGCAGCTCCATCAGAGAAGGGGTTATAGCTTGCCCAGTGATCACCATGGGCAATGGAACGGGCAGTGCCAGGGAGTCCACTACATTCAGAGCTGGGCTGGAGCTGCATCACCTACCTTAGGAAAAGGCCATGAGCAGGCAGCTGGGATGGCTACTTTGCATTACTAACTGGACCTGTTGATTTTATTTGCACCTTTGAATTGTAGGGCAAAG
>NW_008687651.1:23296-24945 GCF_000695815.1 Acanthisitta chloris | reverse complement strand
AGACCAGCTGCCCCAAGCTGCCCCTGCTGACAGAGCCCTCCACCACCTCCTTTCCACCCTCTTGACTAATGTATTCTCTGCCCTGCCAATGTGCACCTGGAGTAAGCAGCAGGAGTTGTGTTGGTGGTGAGTCTGGTCCTGCACAGTGCTGGGTCTGGGCCACTGGCTTGTCGTGGTCCATGTGAGTGCTGGCAAACCATCATCCCTTTTGTGCAGCCTTCAAAGAAGTGAAGTACTGCAAGGTCAGGGTGTGTGTGGCTTTTGAGTACTATGCTGTGAACAGCCACAAATGTACAGTTAGGCTTCTGTAGATGCAGCCTACTGAGCTGGTGAGAGATCCCAGCTCCACAGCTGGAGGTGTCTGGCAGGTGCCTCCTGGCTCACATTGCAGCAGGACTCAGACCAAGCTAACGGGAAGGGATTTGCTGACTTCTCTAATTTTTCTCTATGCCCTTGTGGCCCCTCTGTCTGTTTCTACTGTGCAGATCTCACAGCATGGAAACGCATCTGCATGGCTAGCTGTGAAACAGGTGCTATAGCTATACTGAAAGTGACCTCACTTTGCATTTATAGGAAAAGCATGGATCCCCAAGCAGAAGCCAATGGATCCTGTTTTGGAAAGTGTGACTCTGGAGCCGGAACTGGAGGAAGCCCTTGCTAATGCCTCTGATGCAGAGCTCTGTGACATTGCTGGTAAAATAGTTTCACAACAATTGGGGGTTCAAGTTGTTCTCCTGCTAGGGGGTTTTGTTTGTTCTTTTGTGGGAAATGAGCTATTTCTTCTTTTGCTGTTTATCTGAATGCTGCCAGTTCTGACAGAATTTGTTTCTTTGTTAAAAAACATTGTTCTCAGCCCACATGATTTAATCAGGAGTGTGGACCAAAGCTGAAAAGGGAAAAGGAGGATTTATCAAGGGAACAGTGTGTGTTGTTTGATCTCTTCTTCTGTCTCTGCCACTGACTGTTGCTAATTGCAGCCTGTACCTTCAAGAGCACAGGTATCTTCAAATCAAACTTTAGGAAACAGTCAAGCAGACCCAGTGAGAATGCAGATTTCTTGTGCAACCTGTTAAAGGAGCTGTCAGGTTAGAGAAGTCTTTCAGTGGACACCCAAGGCTGCTGTTTCTCCAAGAGCTTTTACAGCACATTTTAAAGCTGTGGATTTCTTGCGGTTTGTGCAGTCATCAGTCAGATGACAATATTGGTATCTTGCTGAAGCCCAGAACATGGGCATAGCTTGATGATTGGGATAGGACATGCCTTGGCCAAAGGAGCATATGGACAACCCATGGTGCTTTAATGAACTCACATACCTCCTTCTGGTCTAGCAGTCAATGAATATTTCAATGATTCTTCCAGTTTTGTCTCCTTCAGACTTTCATACTCCCTAGCAATATCCTCCCTGCCAGAAGTCTGTAAAATAATTACACCGTCTTCTTCATAATAATACCATATTTTGGCTTAGAAATGTGTTTCTGCATTAGTGCTTCCAACATATGCACCTTGGCCAAGCATTGCATCTCTGGATTTAGCTTTTTTACTATTCTCCTGGAGTCTTATAAAGCCCTATCCTATAAAATCTGTCTTTCTAAGCTCCAGATCTGTGCAGCAATTGTTTTCACAGAGAAATGCTGTTCAGGGTAGCTTGT
>NW_008687651.1:17128-23266 GCF_000695815.1 Acanthisitta chloris | reverse complement strand
CAGGAATACTGATGTGTTACAAGCTGTACTGAAATCTCAGTATTGACAGTGACAGCCTTGCTCCTGCCTGTTTAGCAGGGATCGTTGTCAGCCATGGTGTATTGGATCCCTTCCCTGGCAAGGCCAGGAGGGTGGCTCCCAAGTAGTCCTGGAAGGGCTCCCTTTCCTTTGGTCAGCTGGGGAGACAGAAATGGGATGCCTTCATTCTGCTTGGGTTCCTTTAGATATTATGGACTAAGCACCAGACTGACAAACAGCAGGTCCCTCTTGTCTGCCAGCACAAACTCAAGCCCCCCAAACCTCTGCAGGATCATGACAGCAGATTCTTCCCTCTCTCTGCAGTCAGATACTCTCTCCTGGCTGGTGGAGAGATTCAGTTGTCTGAGTAAGCTGTGTTTGGGGTATATGTGTGTATATTTTTGTGCCTGCAAGTTACTTTTCCAGTCTGTACTGCATCCCTGAATATTTCACCTGTGAGAACGTGACAGAGAAAAGGGCCAGCTAAAACACAAACAAGCAAACTCAAAGTGCCCAGCCTCACTCAGACTTTCAGATGGAGACTGCTTGGCTCTGTGTGATCCAGCTGGGAATGTGCTGGGGACTGCAGTGAAGTTCAGTGACACACTTTGCTGCAGGCTGTCCTGCCTCTGCAACCCAGACCTGGAGTCACAATGAGTTGTCACATTTACATCCAATTCATGTTTGGCTTCAGGGATAGACTTTTCCTGCAACTTCCTGGCCAAAGCACTGAGCAAATAGTGGCAAACAGGTGCCAACCAAGCTGAAGAGGAGCAGCTCACGGGACAGCAAAGTGCCTTTATGGTGGCATGCTTGAATTCTAGGCAGATATTTATTATTTTGACCACTGTGCCCATCCAGAGGTTGAGATTTGTGTCTGTTTTAACAAGGAAGCAAGTCTGCATTTTTCTTTAGAAAGGCATATAGCTATTAAAAATAGTTGTTGATTAAAAAATCAGTTTATTTTCAAACCTGATCTTTCTGTGAGTAGCAGTGTTATTTTTATAAACAGACTTTTTGCCCAAATGTTTCTAAGCCATTGACTTCCTACTGCATATTTGCAGCTGGCAAGAATGTCACCAGAGCCCCGTGGACATGGTTCTGTGTGCATTTGCCTATCAGTTTTGCAGTCATGAGACTGAGATACACAGAATGGCTGAGTTTGGGTTTTGAGCTCTTGTGGTGTTCGAGTTTTATTCATACAATCACTCTGTACATTTTGACCAAGGCAGCATAGCTTTAACTTCTCACAATGTCAACTTCACACCAGTATCACCACCCCATGGTTGTTGAGTGAAAACCTGATACACACTGCCATGCTTCAGATGACAATCACCTCATATGTTGCTGCCTTGGGGGTGGTTTGGCTCTGTGTGGGGCACAGCTCATCTCAAAAACTGGACTGTTGCAGTGTGTGGCACACACCCAGGTAAGCAAGGGGGATGAGGATGTGCAGGCTTCTGCTGGACTGGGCTCCTTAGATTAAAGCCTACCAATTGCATTTTTTGTGTGCGTGTTTTAACTGTCTTCTCCTCACTCTTTTTTTATCATGCTGGGTCATGTTTGTTGTCCACAAGATGATGTTCCTCTTTGCCTATGAATCATGCTACATTTGAATAAATAAGGGAGTCCTGTTGTGCATTTATCACAGCTGAGGGCCTTCAGCCCACTTTTGTATGTTGTTCTGTGCTTGCACAGGGAGAGGTAGGGTGCTACGGACTCCCATCCCAGGCAGCATCTATGTGTCTTTTCCTGTCTTTGGAACCTGCAGTAACTCATGCTCTCCTTTTCTTTTTCTGTAGCCATCCTTGGCATGCACACCTTGATGAGTAACCAGCAGTACTATGAGGCACTGGGGAGCAGCACCATCGTGAACAAAGAAGGGCTCAACAGTAAGTGATTTGGAGTGTTAGCAGGCTGCAGTATTTGGCTTTGAAGCTGCTAGCAGAGGCAAAGTGGGAATTATTTTTAGGCTGGAGGTTGGAGCTGTGATTGTCAGAGCAGCCAGTGATTGCTGGAGCCATCTCTGGTGTATCCTTGGCCTGTGTGAGTCAGCACAGACTCAGCCACTTCCCTGGTACTGTCCAGGAACTAGCACAGCCTAGGGACAGGCAGTGTGCCTCCTCTGTCAGACAGATTTGAACCTTGAAAGCACATGGCAGCAGGCACCAGCTGTCCTGTGCTGGTTGGTCACAGTGAAGGAGCCTCTTATCTTGTGTCTGTTTGTCAGGTCATGCTTCTGTCTCCCAACACTGCTTCTGGAAAAGAAGAAACACACCCAAAGAGATCATTCTGCTCGGGGCGGTGTCAGTTTCACATGTCTTGGTTTTCACTTGCAGGCGTGATTAAGCCCACACAGTACAAACCAGTTCCTGATGAGGAACCAAACTCAACAGATGTGGAGGAAACTCTGAAACTAATACAAAGCAATGATCCTGACCTTGAGGAAGTCAACCTTAACAATATTATGGTATTTTCTCCTTTCTACCCTCCTTTCCTAGTAACAGAACCAAATATCTGACACATAGAAGGCAGAGACGAAATCTATTTTGTTGCACAGAGCAGTACCATAACACTGAGCTTAGCTAGATAAGAAATACTAGTGCTTCCCATCTCCATTGTGAGCAACAGGGATTGTTACCTACTATGGGACAAAAGCATGGGGTTGGTAGCCACAGGACTCAGAGCTCGAAGTGCCTGGAAGAATGGAGCTGTGTTGAGGGTTGTTTGGGGAGATCCATCTTCAGACTATCTGGTTAAAGGCATTCTAGGTTGCTTTAATGATTAGTCAAGCATATTTGGTGGAGGGGCTGTTTATGTGTATTATACAATGGTGTGAGGAAAAGGCTTCATAATCCTGACACTTGCCATAAAAAGATGAAAAAGCCTCCCTTCTTGCAGGTGGCCCTGTCCACCTCCCACCCATCCTTTCTGTGGGGCTCTTTTACTTCTTGTAGAAAGCAAATCAGGACACAGCACCACTTCTTCTGCTGCTTCTTGGACACATGCATATACTAAAAAGTACAGCTTCCATTCCGTGTGGTCTGTTGAATGATGACATAGCCAAACAGCAAGAACACAGCTAACTGCACATGCATATTAAAGATATTTTTGCCACACTACCTGCATCTTTCTATAACAAAAATATTTTTACTTTCACTTATTTGATTCTGGCTAGTGACCCTGTCCTGTGGGGACACAAGACCCAAGGTCTGACAGGCAGGCACTCCGTGTGTGTGTTGAGCTCATGACTTTGGAACACGGTTTGGAGAACTGGAGAGTGACGCTGGGGATTTTAAGCTGCTGGGCACTGTGTTATGGCTCTGCAGATAACTTTGAATGTAGATGATTCCACATGGTGGGATCCAGATGATGTGGCTAGAAGTCCAAGATGAGGATACCACTTAAAATTTTAGGTGAAAATTTGTGCATCTGAGAAGGTATCTAAAATGCTTGATAAATGAAAAACACTCATTTTGAAGGAACACAAAATAAGCAACATGGATTTTTTTTCTGGGCTGAGGCCTAGTTAGCCTAAAATGTTGTATAAAGCAGTCAAAGTTGTCTGTGGTTCATGTTACAAGGAGATCATTTAAGGCCTTTCTGCATCAGGCCCTGTAAGCAGAAATTTTCTGAACATGACATGAATGTTACTCAGTGCTTTGTAGGCTCGTGGGTCCTGGTTACATACATCCCTGCAATGCCCATGTTCCCAGGTAGCTGAGTTTCTGCCAATTAAGTTAAACAGCCGAGACATAGCTTCAAATCAAGGCAGTAAGCTTACAGCAGAGTAGGAAATAGGACAGAGACATTACCATGTTCCTTAGACCATGCTAATTATTGCATGAGAACTTGTTAAAACATTTATTGACCCCTTCCTGAATTCAGATGCATGTGGTGATTTGACTTTGATGAGAAATTTAAAGTATCTTTTAAATGTATTGCATATTCCTTCATACAGATGATGGCCTAGCACAGGCTTTCTGCATTTGTCTTCACAGAATATTCCCATACCAACTTTAAAAGCTTTTGCGGAAGCACTGAAGGACAACACGTACGTGAAGAAGTTCAGTATAGTTGGGACACGGAGCAACGATCCTGTTGCTTTTGTAAGTACTGTGGGCTTGTCATCATAACGTTGTGGCAGGAACTGTTCTCAGGCAAGGTATTTTCAGCATTGCTGACTGATTGCTTCTGCACCTTATGTTGTGTTTGGCATGTTCTGCACCTCTAGCGTTTGGTGCAGGTGCTTCAGTTTCAGGAGCACTAGTAAAGCCAGGAACAGACAGGTTTTGGTTCCTTCACTTCATTTTTCAGCTGCAGAGATTTTGGGATGCAATCCTTTAATCCCAATTCGGTCTCAGGTTCGTCCTCATGGATCTTCCAGAAAAAGAGTGTGAGACAAGAACTGACTTTCTACTGGCATTTTCCAGAAGCAGTTTCTCTCTCTTTCTCTCTGGAGATTTGTTTCTGTTGGTACAAAGGTGTGCACTGCTGTGTGCACACCTGTTCCTCCCCTCGCACACATCTGCTCTGGTTCTCTTTCATATATTCTTTTGAGCAGATGTGTGCAGAAGCAAGACTGTGCAGCTCCTATGTGTGGCCTCTGTAGGTGGTAACAGGTCTTGCTGGCTGCTGTGGGTGATCTTAAATATCAGTGGGGATGCAGAGGTGCCGAGCATTCTGCCTGAGCCTTGTGCTACCTTCCAGGCTGCATCTTTCCACATTCCTCCAGCACCATTGCAGTCAATATTTGCTCTTACTGACTCAGGTCACCCCAGCCTACCTCCACACATACACACATACACACACACACGCACACACACACATCAGTATCCTGTTGGAAAAAACCAAACCTTTTGGAGCACAAGTACTGCCCTCACATTATTTCAGACACTCTGGACTGGGGAGGAAGCCTGTGCAGGCAGCACTGGCTCTGTCTGAGGGCTGAAGGGGCACTGTACCGGGCTAGGGGAGCTGTGGGGCCAAGTGCTGTGAGTGCAGGTCAGCCCTGCCACTTGGGCATCACCTTCTGGTCCTTCTGTTTCATGACATAGAACTCTCAGGCAGTTTATATGAAATGTGATCATCCAATCAGATATGGGCAACTGGGAGTGTTCCAGTGCACTTCTGGTCTTACCTGCTGAGGGAAGCAAAATTGGTTGTGATGCCACTTGGGGAGACACCTTAGGTGTGGAGAATCTCTTGATGTTCCCGTCTCTGCCTGCTGTAATGGGGAGCATCTCGGCCCTGTGCAGTGCAGGAGGGACCCAATCAGAAGGGAGGCAGGGCCAGTGCTGGCCAGCATCCTTGTCATCACCATGCTGGCTTTAGAAGAGGGACAGATGAAGCTGTCCACAGGGCAATTGCAGGTGTGGACTGGCACCTTTTGGGGTAGCCCTAAAGGTTTGTCTATACAAGGTTTTGCTGCAGCCTCCAACATGCTCATGTTCAAGAATCCCCATGAAATGCTGGGGAACCCTCTTCAATCCTATCTGGTGGCAGTGAAACTGCTAAGCATGTGGACCCTCCTGGAGCCCTCTGGAGATAAGGGGAGCTGAATCCCTACTGCCCTGGGGTGCTCTGCCCTCGCCTGTCTGACTGCCAGCTCTTTCTGCCCACCTCTGTCCACAGGCACTGGCAGAAATGTTGAAGGTCAATAACACACTGAAGAGTCTGAATGTGGAATCAAACTTCATTTCTGGGTCAGGGATCCTGGCTATTGTCGAAGCGTTCCAGAGCAACACGTCGCTTGTTGAGCTGCGCATTGACAACCAGGTAAAGCACATGCAAGTGAGAGCTCTTGACCACTTGACCACTTGACCAGAGGGTCAAGTGAACATGTCCTGGCTGTGGGAAATTGAGTGTCTGGTCAGGGTGGAGGCTGGCTGCCCACCACCACTGCCATATTGCTCTGAAGAGCTTTCTACCCCTTGTTTCTGCTGCAGTTCCTGGGCAGTATCTGCCAGTACCTACAGTAATGTACAAAAGCTGGAACAGTGCAAGCAGCTTTCAGTGTCCCTGGTGCTGCTGTGGAGAGTAGTGGTTGGGCCTATCCAATACCACACCTTGCTCTGAGCTCTTGCAGGGGCTAAAATAATAATGAGTATTTAGTAAAAT